>NC_090063.1:3450222-3706895 GCF_038355195.1 Osmerus mordax | reverse complement strand
GCAACACGCCCCGGGCGTTCCGCGTGCACGGAGGGGAGCCCCAGTGTGTCGTTCCTCCCGCTCCTCCAATCCCATTTGACTCGCGCAGCCGTTCGCTATTGGGCCTCGGACGGTGCGTGTTGACCAGGCAGGCCAGTGGACGTGACGGCTGTGTTTCTGCTCTCTTCCTCTCCTTCTCTCAGCTCTGCTTTATAAGCCGGTGGACCGTGTCACTCGCAGCACCCTGGTACTGCACGTGAGTAGCGATAACCATCAATCAAGCACTTTTGGTTTTTCCAGTCTTTTAATTTCCCTGGGGAAACTCAGCGAGCTCTTTCGCCGTCAGGCCGTGTAAGTAACGTGTGCGCGTGTGTTTGTGTGCGAATGTGTGCCGTCTGTCTGCATGTGTGTGTGGGGTGTGTGTGTGTGTGTGCGTGCGCGTGTGTTTGTACGGGCATGGTGTGTGTGGCGGTGTGTGTGTGTGTGTGTGCATGTGTATCCCTCTCCTTCAGGACCTGCTGAAGCACACTCCCTCCAGCCACCCCGACCACCCCTCCTCCAGGACGCCTTGCGCATCTCCAGAACTTCCTGTCCAGCATCAACGAGGAGACCACGCCTCGCCGTCAGTCCATGACCGTCAAGAAGGAGAGGTGAGGGGCGAGAGGCTTCAGCCAATCAATGAATGGATTAAAAACAATCAGTCAATCAGCTGGAGAAAAAAAAGGATCAATTATTCAATCACACAGTCAAACTTTTGTTGGTGCAGCGCTTTGCAAGGGTAAGGAGTCAACAGTGGGGGTGGTGGGGGGGGGGGTGGCATGGTGTGTGTGAATGGGGCGAGGTCGCAACACAATCCCCCTCTTGCCTTGTGGTTGGCCACCGTGAGGCTGACCATGACCATACTTAGGTCACAAGGTCACGTGGGTGTTGGGATGTGTTGCAACTCTGATGTACGTGCTGCACTGCATCACAACCTCCAACCCCACGACCCACAACACCAGTAAGACGACCCGGGCGTCAGCCTCTTAATGAACAGCAGCTAACCCCTAGCGAGAGAGGCTCTCCACTTCAGAGCAGGTTCTATGCCCATGTATGGTCATAACCAAATCTTTCAGTACAGCCCACTGTTTGCTCACAGTGGTGGATTCTTGTCTCCTCCTAAGCCCCGCCTCCCAGCCCCCATGTTTCCCCGGAGACCATGTGGTAGGGGCGTGTGAATGGAGGGCACACTTTGATTGGCAGGTGGCGTACACAGCCAGAGATAATGCCCTGTAATGAGCCGACAGCTCGCTTACTGATGGGAGTCGGCATTCATTATTTAGAACTTGGAAGGGAGGGGGTTGTGGAGGCTCCACCCCTCTGCACACGGGGGGGGGGGGTCATTACTGTACCACACCTCCTTTTGACTCTTATCTTCTCTGCTCCCCCCCCCCCCCCCCGCCCCCACTCTTCCTCCCCCTTATCCCCCCCATCTCCCTCCTCTCCTCCCTTACCCCCCCTCCTCTCCCCCTTCCTCTCCCCCTATCCCCGCCGGCCCCATTTGCAGCCATGCCTGTCCCAGACCACAGCGGTCATCAAATATTGATAGAGGATACATGAAATGAAAGTAGCGCCTGAAAGCAGTCTAAATCAACAAGGAGGGTTGAGGTGGGGTCTGTGGGGTGGGTGGGGTGGGTGTGGTGAGGGCTGGGAAGGAGGCCAGGGGCTGTCTGTGTGTCCAGGATCAATCCTTACAAATACAATCCAGATGACCTGAAGGAATACTCCTGTATCAGAGACTGATGATGTTCATACACAAGTCTGACTTTGTATCAGAACATCACCACCATCATGTCCAGTGAAGCCTCACAGACCTAGTTATTCAACGGTCTGAGCCCCTAACAACTAGTTACCATGACGCCCAGTGCGGTGGTCACGTGTGTCGGTTGGAACCAAACTCAGTCCGGCCTGTGGGGCTCGAAGTTGGTGTTAATGGTTTGTGATGTTGGAGGTCTAGGGAGTCTGGAGAGGAAATACTGTGAAGAAGCTCATCTGAGTTAACCTCTATGTAAAGGTAGGCAGCAGTGAGAAGTACGCAGGTACTCTATGTAAAGGTAGGCAGCAGTGAGAAGTACGCAGGTACTCTATGTAAAGGTAGGCAGCAGTGAGAAGTACGCAGGTACTCTATGTAAAGGTAGGCAGCAGTGAGAAGTACGCAGGTACTCTATGTAAAGGTAGGCAGCAGTGAGAAGTACGCAGGTACTCTATGTAAAGGTAGGCAGCAGTGAGAAGTACGCAGGTACTCTATGTAAAGGTAGGCAGCAGTGAGAAGTACGCAGGTACTCTATGTAAAGGTAGGCAGCAGTGAGAAGTACGCAGGTACTGTGTATTAAATGAGGTACTGGGAATTGAGAAGAGACGGCAGGTGAGTCAAAGGTTGGGGGTTTGTGTGTATGGTCAAGGGGGGTCCTACAGTATTATCATAACCTGTGGGGGTGAAGGTACAGCAGTGAATTTGTGCAGGAATCTTTTTGTGGGGGGTGGGGGGCTGGGGGGGGTTGGCAAGTGGCCCCTAGGGACCCTGCCCAGCCAGATGGGGAGGGGGCTCTATGACAGAAGCTGCTTAATTAAAATGCAAATGAGGCCGCCTGCCTCACCATCTCTCCTCTGCCTCAGGGAAAGATGTGCTCCTGATGTGTGTCTGTGTGAGTGTGTGCGTGTGTGTGTGTGTGTGTGGGGGGGGGCTACATGCCTACACACGCATGCATGTATGTGTGTGTAGGCTTGCCTGGTAGGCGAACATACACACTTGTGTGCTGATGCGCGTGTACTCCCATTGATACGTGTGCACGCTTGTTTGTTTTTGACACACACATTCATGCACACGCGCCTGAAGAGGCAGATTCGAGTACGCACCTGCTTCACCCAACCTCACGCGTCAGTGTGTAGGAGCCAAACACAGCTATATCTGTTGTGTATCATTTCCCCTCCAACACACACACACTCCACACACTCCACTCTACTCCCACCTAGCGACTCCTCCACAAAACCGGTCAATATTTCACTGTTGTTTTTCGCCATCAGCAGGCTTCCCCTGGTCTCTCTGCCGTTGCTGGGTCAGCCAGCGATCATCATTAGAGAAGGATCTGCTGTACGCTAGTCATTATTTCTTTCAGAGGCCCGCAGCATTTGGAGAAAAAAATGTCATCTGATTCGCTGAGACAGCTGGTTTAATAAAAGACCTCTCACTTTTTTTGAGGCCAGAAAAGAGGCCATCTTGTAAATATTTCACACTCTAATATTAGGTTCTCGCTGTAGTATGCTCAGGTAGAAAATGTCTCTTCTTGTCTCTCTATCTGTGCATTTAGTCTCTCAGACCTTCCAGTCTATGGCGACAAGACCAGGTTACTTAGGTTACTGTCTATTGGTCAGTGTAGCCGTGGTAACCCCTGGTTGAGAGGCCTAATTTGATTGTGTTCCAATTCAACTTTGTTGAGTGCTGAGGACTATTAAGCATGATGTCCAGTGTGACAAGGGTGCCCAGGGTTTGGGTGGGAGTGGGTTTGCAATCCTCTTACCTCTCCTGAAGGTAAGAAGGACCTCCTATACACACACACACACCCACACACACTCACACACACAGGAGCTATAAATCCTATGTCTGCCTGTTATTCTGTTATCCCTCTCAACTGGCTTATCCCCCTGTTGTGAGATCACTGGAATTGTGGAACCCTGTCACACCCTTATGGGATATGTAGTTCCTTTGTCCAGTTATTGGGATGGGGTTCCACCAACCACCGCACGCAACAAGACGGGGTGATCTTTTCTTATATTTCTATTGTATTCTAACTGTACTGAGCTGTGCTCCAGGGGGCACAGAGTCAGTGGGTGGTCTACTTTCAGGATTGTAAGCCTGGCTAATCGGAGAATCTGTCTCTGATCTACTTGGCTGATTTCAATCCATTGGCTCAACCCCCCCCTATCAAGCCAGGACCAACAGGATTGGGGAAGGTGGCAGGAATCCTCTTCTAACAGACATCTTAGCTTACAGCCAGAGGGCACACGCTATGGTTACAGAACGTCCCCTGAGGTTGAGCCCCGCGACACAGACAGCGAGAGACGTGGATCGTTCAGCGATATCAATCTCCAGTTTAGCCCGTGGAGAGGGCGGATGACACATCCACACACACTTGTCCCTCACCGGTGCACTCTGATGACGTCATCACCGGTGGCCCCGGCCGTGTGTCCGGACAGTACATCCAATGGTGACCTGCATGTGGTGTCATTGGCTAAACGTCCCCAAACGAGAGATTGCGCTATTGTTCCCCCGATTTACTTTACGTTTCTTTTGTATTTGGGGGTCTCGTTGTGAGTGGCAGGTCGGGATATGAATCATCTCGCGTGGAAGTTATCTATCACAGACTGCCATCGCAGGCTTCATTATCTGGCTAATGAATAATTACATCCGCCATTGGGAATTAGAACTGTCTCACATCCTTGGCTCGGGAACCGTGCTATGAATGTTGATCATTCAGGAAGAGTGTGTGTGAGCGAGTGTATGTGTGTGTGTGTGGGGCGGGGGGGGGTCTGCAACTCCACAGAAAGGTCGGCCGCCCACTGACTGTTCCGGCCCACCCTGCATTTTGCCAGGGGAGACCCTGTTAGGTATGTGTGCTTGTGTGACTTACACACACACACACAAGCGTGCACACACCAGCATATTGTCCTCCACAGCGGTGTTATGGCAGAGGGTAATGACTGAGCGTTCAGGAGAGGCGCTGCAGGGGAGAGAGATGGGGCGGGGGGGTTGTGGTGCGGTGTGTGTGTGTGGGGGGGGGGTTGGGCACTGTGATTGGCTTGGAGAGGCTGTGATGTCATGTCTTCCAGCCCTGCTGCCACGGCGACGGTATAGGGAGATGGCGGGGGTGGAGTGGGTCTGTGTGTGTGGAGGGGGGGGGGGGGGGTGAGAGAAGGTGATGTGGGGGGGGGGGGGGGGATGAGATATGGTGGGGGGAGCGGTGAGAGTGCTTCTAGTGTGTCTCGTCCCCTCAGGCCCAGCTTATACAGGGCGCCGTTAGTTGCGGTGAGCGGCGCTGGGGCTGAGCTCAGATCCCACCCTCTCAGGAATGAGTGGCCTGGCCCCTACTTCCTGTGGGTGTGCTTTACCTGCTCTGCCCCCATATCGCCCGTGTGCTTTGTTCAAACGTCACCTCCTCCACTACAGCCTTCAAACACAGGCCAGCTTGTTTTGTCAGTGCTCGTGAACATTGTGTCGTTCATGACTATAGGCACACTCTCCTCCAAATCTGTAGGTCTCTAGGTTAGACGTGGACAATACGTGGTGTTCTGTGGTCTGACATTAGTCCCTTCCTCTGTTCTACCCTTCTTCTCTTAAATCCTCATCTGTGTAGTGAAAAGGGCATGACTGCCCCCTCCTGGTGTCAGCCCGTATTACAGGCCACACACACCACTGAAAGTGCCAGAAGTTGATGAGTTTGGAGGGGAAAACGATATTGACTGTCTTTAAGGATCAATCCGATCGTGCCGCTGTCTCACTTTGGATGTGTGTGTCCGTGTGTGTGCGTGTGTGTGCGTGCGTGTCTGTGTGTGTGTGTGTGGGGGCAGAACCGTCAGCTGCTGAAAGACAGCTTCATGGTGGAGATGGTGGAGGGAGCCAGGAAGCTTCGTCACGTCTTCCTCTTCACCGACCTGCTGCTGTGCGCCAAGCTCAAGAAGCAGATCGGAGGGTGAGTCTGTCTCTGCCTGCCTGCCTGTCTGTCTGCTTGCCTGTCTGTCTGCCTGTCTCTGTCTGCCTGCCTGTCTGTCTGTCTGTCTGTGTGTCTCTGCCTGCCTGCCTGCCTGTCTGTCTGTCTGTCTGTCTGTCTCTGCCTGTCTGCCTGCCTGTCTGTCTGCTTGCCTGTCTGTCTGCCTGTCTCTGTCTGCCTGCCTGTCTGTCTGTCTGTCTGTGTGTCTCTGCCTGCCTGCCTGTCTGTCTGTCTGTCTGTCTCTGCCTGTCTGCCTGCCTGTCTGTCTGTCTCTGTCTGTCTGTGTCTTTTTGTAGGTCTGACAACCTGTGTTGAATTTACTCAATATTTTAATGTATGTTACTTGGTCTCTTTCTCCTTCCCTCCCTTCCCCTCTACAGAAAGAGTCAGCAGTATGACTCTAAGTGGTACATCCCTCTATCAGACCTGACCTTCCAGAGCGGCGAGGAGGCGGAGCCTCTGTCTATCCCCCAGGTGCCCGACGAGGAGCTGGATGCCATGAAGGTCAAGATCTCCCATCTGAAGAGTGAGATCCAGAGAGAGAAGGTACACACACACACACACATACACATACAGTACACA
Source organism: Osmerus mordax (assembly GCF_038355195.1). NCBI lineage: Eukaryota > Metazoa > Chordata > Actinopteri > Osmeriformes > Osmeridae > Osmerus > Osmerus mordax. Next base: position 3,700,590 of record NC_090063.1, on the reverse strand, counting down.
CACACTATCAAGTGTATGAGCACACACACACCATCACAGTCATGAACACACACACTTGCCTGCACACACGAACACACGCATTCTCACCGCCCATTTATCTCCTCTGTCGTTGACCTCCCAGAGAGCCAACAAGGGGTCAAAGGTCATCGACAGGCTGAAGAAGAAGCTGTCGGAGCAGGAGTCTCTCCTGCTGCTCACGTCCCCCAGCATGGCCCTCAGGGTCCACAACCGCAACGGCAAGGTAGGGCCTCCTCGCTCGCTCACACACAGCCTGACGTCGACCCTGACTCCATCATGGGTCGACACGGGCATCATCACCGTCCTCGTCATGATCGTCACTCACTGTGATCCTTATCGTGTCAGGCTCTGGGTGCGTCGGTGTGCGCGCGTGTTGTTTTCGTGTTGTGTGATGTTGTGTTGTCTTCGTGTTGTGTGATGGTGTTTGTATTTTTTTTGCCGTCGCTTCCAGAGCTACATGTTCCTGATGTCGTCAGACTATGAGAGGGCGGAGTGGAAAGAGATGATCCGAGAGCAGCAGAAGAAATGTGGGTGCCTCTCGAACACACGCGCACACACACGCACACAGACACACACTCTCACACACATAGACACTCACTCTCACACAAATGCAAGCACGCTTGCCTCCACCTCCCTCCCCCCCACACACACACACACACACCACGGTTGACCCTCACCTTCTGAACGTGCAGGTTTTAAGAGCGTGGCCCTGACGTCCGTGGAGCTGCAGATGCTGACCAACTCGTGTGTGAAGCTGCAGACGGTGCACCACATCCCCCTCACCGTCAACAAAGAAGGTACAGGTTCACCCGTCCTGGAGCAGGGGCTCCGTCCTGTCTGACTCTGCTCCAACACAAACACAAAGTCCCATTCCGGTCTGAGCCCCTCTCTCTTTCTGTCTCTCTCTCTCTCTCTCTCTCTCTCTCTCTCTCTCTCTCTCTCTCTCTCTCTCTCTCTCGCTCCTCTGTGTGTCTCTGTCTCTCTCTGTCTCTCTCTCTCTCCTTCCTGCTCTGCTCTGTTGTTCCAGATGACGAGTCCCCCGGCCTCCACGGGTTCCTGAATGTAATCGTCCACTCGGCCTCCGGCCTCAAGCAGAGCTTGAGTGAGTCACCACCCCCCCCCCCCCCCCCTCCACTGAAAGCACCCGACCCCCTCTCCCCCGTCAAGGCCCTTCTGCAACGCTTTTCACTGTATTCCTTGAACTTACCTTACTCCTAACTACAGTAGCGATTCTCAATGAGGGATGGTATGTCATGTGTACTTGCACAACGCTGTCATGTGTTACTATGTCAACGCCTTGAGTGCACTTGGCGTATGCGTTTTTGGAGTCCATAGTGTGATTCGTTCATTCAGGGTCAGATCTCTATTAGGGAGACTGTGTGTATGTGTGTGTCTGATTTTAACAGTCTTCTGCCTCCTATCCCAGATCTCTATTGCGCACTGGAGGTCGACTCCTTTGGCTACTTTGTGAACAAGGCCAAGACGAGAGTTTACCGCTACACCACTGAACCCAAATGGAACGAGGTGAGAGACTTGATTGCGTGTGTGTGTGTGTGCATTGTGCTTTAGTGTAAGTTCAGAGGGCATGGCATCTGGTACTTATGATGTAACAACATCTTAACAAGGGTCTGTGTGTGTGTGTGTGTGTGTGTGTGTGTGATTAAGTAACTTGCTGAGAAACAGCAGAGGCCTGACAGCGGTGCAGCTGTTTCCCCTGTCAGCACACGCACACAGCCACAAACACAAACACACACACACAGCGTTACGACGTGACTACTAGACTACCTGAGAAGAAGCTACGTGAAGTGCAGGGGTAAACCAAACTCAATACTTAGCCAGACAGATTCTAAACTAAACCCGAATTAACTTTGCCTAACAAAAATACACATGAACACACACACCAGTCAGACACAATCAGCAGAGTCTGCTCCTCTGCTGTAGAAAGCTTCCACTGACCCAGCGGTTGACTAACGACTTTGCTCACTAACGTGGAAATGGCGCAAGGCTAACGAGGGGCTGCCGGTGATGACTCATGGCGTTGGAAAAGCTAACGGTGTGTGTTGTTGCCCAGCAACACACCCCACCCCGTCCAGCAAATTGATGTGTGTGTCCTATCCGGCGTGTTCTGGTTAATAATTAAAGAGGATTTAGCTCAGCTGTGCACTTTGTTATGAGTTGTGTGTTTGTAGTCACCGCAGAGGTTTGAACGAGGGTTTAGCGAGGCCTATCTCTTGTGTTTGAGCTCACACTTCAAGCAGGAAAGTACACACGACAGTGCAAATGATCTCAATGCCAACGGGGAAACACTATTGTGCCAACACTGTCACCATTCTCTGAATTCAAATGATTTTTGGTTGCACGACATGATCTCGATAACATGTGTTCCTGTGCGCTCCGTAGGAGTTTGAGATTGAACTGGAGGGCTCGCAGACCTTGAGGCTCCTCTGCTATGAGAAGAGCTACAACAAAAGCAAGCCCAACAAGGAGGATGGGGACAGCACAGACCACATCATGGGCAAGGGACAGATACCGGTAATGACGCCCAACAATGTTCCTCACCTGCACACAGCCCGCACTGCATGCAAGTCATCGCCATTGTCGTCATGCTGATAGAAAATCGCTGCGTCGTGTGGTGATGTCATCATTGCGTGACTGCAGTATGATGTCACCATGAACACAGTTCCAGCAATGAAGGGTTCTCTTTTAAGATTAGTGCAATAGCTAGCACAGTTCATACAGCAGCCCGACCTGGGTCTTTTCTTGTCTTGTATATCATAACCCATAAACTTCCGTCTCAAGATCTTACCATCTGCATTGCGACTGCCACAACACAGTCCTCCCTGTTTGTACACTATGCATCCCAAACCTTAATATACTGTACACGCTCCCATAATTGGTTATCTATTCATTTTAATTTGAAGAAACAGATGTGGTTGGTCTGGTAATAGGAGATGAAAGTGATCCTTGCTTTCAGACTGTCAACCCTTTTAAGAGAGCAGGTTATCTCTACCAGGACTTCCTGTGGCCGTCTTGATAGTACCCATAATTCATGTCTTCCTGTAAATGTCATGTCCTTAATACGGCCTCGACTGTGCAGACCCTGGGGCTGGCGCTCAGATCTGGCAACCCCGTCTCCATGGTGACCTTGCTTCTGCAGATGTAGTGTGTGTGTGTTTGTGTGTGTGTGTGTGTGTGTGTGTGTGTAACTACTAGATTTGAAGGACAGAGGCAGGCCTTGTTAAAGGTCTTGGTTAGACTTTCTGCTTTTATCTGGTTGACGTCCTGGGGTTTGAACCCTACAGTCCAAGCTTCCCCTTCTGTTGATGTCCTCATCTCCTCCCCCCTTCCACATCAAACCAGGTGTGTGTGTGCATTGGTGTGTGTGTGCATTGGTGTGTGTGTGCAAGCACGTGTACTCCTTCTGAAAGCCATAGCAGCCAAGTTTGCTAGTTTTCCTTCTCTTTTGTTGTCTGTCAACCGAAAAATGGACCCACAACCCCCTCTAGTGGTGGTCAAAATACCTGAAACAGGAGCATAGTACTTCTTTATTCACCAGTCCATCCTCTTGTCCTCTCCTCCTGCTGTAATATATGCATCCCTTCATAGCTAGGATGGAAAATCCCATTTTAGAGAAGGGAAGTGAACAAGGAAGGTTGCATTTCTGAAGAAGCCAAAATAAGACCCAGATGATTGGTCCACGCCGGATGACTGCCAGAACAAACCTCCCAAAGCTGTGTGAAGCTGTGTAGCAGGATCATCCCGGCTTCGCGGTACACACCATGTGTTTATCTACTCTACACTCTCCCATGATCCTCTCTGGGTGGTATGGACTGTACCCACGAAGCCTTAGTGTTTCACATCTAGCTTCACAACACACACAAACACACGCACACACAAAGTTCACCAACACATACTCCACAGACACACACGCGCGCGCGCGCACACACAAATTCACACAAACCGAAATTCACACGCACACGTTGTTGAAAGCTGAGCGGCTTATTGTGAAAGTCCCAGCAGATGATTCAGATCAGCGTTCCTCGCGCTCACAGTCTTTCCTGAGGGTAGGAATCTGACGCTCTGGGCTCAACTCGCTGGCCTTGCTGTATGTTTGTTTGCGTGTGAGTGTTTGTGTGTGTGTCTGGAGGGGGGGGGGGGGGGAGGGGAGGAGTGCATGCATGTTTGTGTATGTGTGTGTGGTGTGTGTGTGTGTGTGTTTGTTTGTTTGTTTTGGATGTTGTTAATCCACGGTTTAGACGGAGGCGTCTGGGTAGTGTGTGAAGAGGCTGGGGATGGGAGGAGAGGTGACGGTGCATTTCACAGCTTAGGCCAAAGCTAACTTAAGACAGGGGGATTAGCTGTGACTAACTGGAGTGACGGGAAGGGAGAGGAAACGACAGAGGAGCGAAGGAAGAAGGGAGGCGCAAGGCCAGAGGAGGAGGAGAAAACGAGCAGAGCGGGAGCGGAAGAAGTGGGCCCGACGGAACGACACGTGCGTGTGCGCTCGTGTGGGATCGCGCCATCCAGTCAAACGCACGCAAATTCATCCGTCGCTCCGGGTAATTGGCGTGAACAATACCTGAGAACTGTGTCTGTATAGAACCGTCCTGCAAGACTGAGAGACGGGGACCCACACGTCTCAGCCCAGCAAGCCCAGATGCTTCCCCAGGACCAAGGGGAGAAGGTGGAGGAGAAGAGACCAAGAGGGAAGGGGAGGGAAGGGAAGGGACCTCAGCAGCACTCCGGGGTTACACCACAGAACATGGACCACCGCCAACTGGACAGACATCAACACTGAACTGGGGAGCTGAGACCTTAGCCAGTCAGTCCACCCGCCCTCCCGCTTGTCCGTTAGTCGGTCGGTCGGTACGTTCAGTGGACACTATGACAGGCGGGCGAGTGGAGGTGTGGTGCAGCAGCGTGTTTGTTGGGGGGCGCGGCGTGCTGGAGGGCGATAGCCAAACGGAGTTTCCTCCTTGGGAGCAGGGGTGCCAATTGTCGCTCTGGATAAGTGCGTCTGCTAAATGACTAAATGTAAAATGTAAATGTAATTGTGGGGGCGCCTACGCGACTCCCTGCTCAGAGGCAAGGTAACACACCAGTACCAGGGACACACGTTGGACTTTTGTGTGTGTGTGTGTGGCGCTACTTTTGTGAGGTGCATAGCGTAAGCTGGCATAGTAACATGGTGTGCCTGTATTTAACAGTCATTGCCAGGACTTTTGGTTTTGCGGGCAGCCATATGTCAAGCCCTTTTGTCATAGCTTGGCATAGAGATGTTTTTTTCCCAACTTCTATGTGTTGTTGTGCCTGTTGAGATGACCTTCATGACAGTGTGTGTGTGTGTGTGTGTGTGTGTGTGTGTGTGTGTGTGTGTGTGTGTGTGTGTGTGTGTGTGTGTGCGTGCGTGCGTGCGTGCGTGCGTGCGTGCGTGCGTGCGTGCGTGCGTGCGTGCGTGCGTGCGTGCGTGCGTGCGTGCGTGCGTGCGTGCGTGCGTGCGTGCGTGCGTGCGTGCGTGCGTGCGTGCGTGCGTGCGTGCGTGCGTGCGTGCGTGCGTGCGTGCGTGTGAGTAGATGCTTTGACACATCCGACAAGCCCTCCCTCATTTTTCTACCAAACTCACTCCCACCCGCCCACTCGACACCCCTCCCCCTTCCACTCAACAACCTCCCCCTTACCATCCCCAACCCACCCATATATCATACTCTCACACACACACACACCTGTCCTTAATGTCTCCACGCCCATCAGTGGATGATTGAGGAAGTCGCGTTTCATGATTCAGAGCTGCACCTGACCAGATAGGACTCAGCTTAGAGGATGGGGGGAGGTTATGTTCAGGGGCTGGACACACTGAGCTGCCCTACCTGCGCTCACCTGACCAGATGACCAGTGAAAGTAGTCCATACGGGGACGGTAGTTTAAAGTCTGTTGGCCCTCACCTCTTATAAGTCACTTAAAAGATGACACTGCATGTGGAACACAGGAGTAGTGGAATAGTTCAGTATGGGTGCATGTACTGTAGGCGGTGTACGGTCATTCATATTTTTATTGTTTGTTTTCCCTACCAGCTTGACCCACAGACGCTCCAAGGCAAAGACTGGCAGAGAACAGTGATCCCCATGAACGGGGTGAGTATGTTTGTCTTGGTGTGCGTGCGTGCGTGTGGGAGCAACGGAAGGGCGTGTATGGGTGTTTGTGTATTTGTCTGTGAGCGGGTGCACTTGTGTATGTGTGTGCCTGCACTGACTTTTTGTGTGTGCGTATATGTATGTGTGTCAACACTGAGCACCCTCCTTCACCTCCCCCAGATTGAGGTGAAGCTCTCTATGAAGTTCACCAGCCGGGAGTTTAGCCTGAAGAGGATGCCGTCACGGAAACCGATGGGCGTTTTCGGCATCAAGATCTCCACGGTGACGAAGTGAGTCGTCTGGCCGATTTTTCTGAACCTAAACACCGTGATCGCTGCCTTGACCATCTGGCCCGTTACCATGGAGACGGGCGTCCCGACGCCGGCTGCAGTGACCCGAGTGAATGTGACGGGACGATCTCACGTCCAGGGAGAATACTGGAAAGGGGTGGAGGGGTGGGGGGGATGAGAGAGGAGTGGAAAGGAGAGAGGGAAAGAGAAAGTGGAGTTGGATGAAGTGGCTCTGGACTCTTCAGAACACTGCATGGGAATCAAATGTGTCAGCATAAGTCACAAGAAAGCAGCGCTAGGGTGTTGGTGAGTGATGGTGTGTGAATGTGTTTGTGTGACTGTGAGTTTACAGTACAGGGAGAATTGTGTGTGTAGTGAGTGTGTGTGTGTGTGTGTGTGTGTTACTGGATGAGTTCTGGCCAGTGGTGGTTTGTGTGAGTGACAGTAATGAGGATTGGTTCTAATGAGTGTCCTAATAGGTTTAACAGCAGAAGATGAGGGAGACAACATGTTAGCAATAACACCAACACAGACCACTCACAAGCTTTTACACGGACACATGGTTGCCAGGTTCTTCAGCACATAATCCCCTTTCCATGCTGGCACAGCAACCATAGACGCAAAAAAAAATTGATGTGCGTTTCACCATTGAAATGGACAGCGAATGTTTAATGATCTCGTGGGCTTGTTAACACTGTTACTGACGTGGAAATGACTAATGTAGCACACGGGAGCATGTTTGCAGCTCTAACACTTCGAGCGTTCTACATCTGCTCAAACACACAACAGCACTTGTTCCTCAGTCAACCATTCAACACAATATCGCGCATGTGCCTGCATGTGCTCACAAACTGGTGTTCCCCCCCCCCCCCCCCCCCCCATCTAGACGGGAGCGCTCCAAGGTGCCCTACATTGTGAGACAGTGCCTGGAGGAGATCGAGCGGCGGGGGATGGAGGAGGTGGGCATCTACAGGGTCTCGGGGGTGGCCACAGACATCCAGGCCCTGAAGGCCGCCTTCGACACCAGTAAGTGTAACCCTTCCACACACCCTCTACCCTCCCACGCTCACCTCGTATGATATTCATTTATGTATTTATTTGTCCCCAAAGGGCGATTTGTTCTGCAGCAAGACCAGCATAGAAACTGTTATGGCATACGTTAAAAAACACCATTAAAATACCATACAGAACAATCAAAAATACAACAAATTAACCCACAACAGCAGACCCAGACAATATCCCCACTAACTGCTCTCCTACTCCCACCCCCACAGTTTACAGAGAAATTGCAGTGGGAATGAAAGAATGTCTGTACCTGTTACTCCTTAATGTACTTTGTGTTTTATTTCATGGATTTTGCTTTCAGTGCACATGGTCAGCTAAAGCAAGTTGATGTGATCCATTTATATAGCCAATAAAAAGTATTAGGTATTCAATGATATTTATATGTATGTATGTACGTACATGTGTACCCAAGTTACATTACTCAGAAAACACTTACTATGACGATGTGTTCCTCAGGTGAACCGCAGATTTTGCTGCTCCTTTGTTGGGGATGATGGGTATTTTTGGTTTGACTAAAGAAATGCACTTGTGTCCTTTTCCCTCACTGTTTTCGAGTTTTGTATTTGTTTGTTTGAGAACTAACCCTGGTGTGTGAGGGTGTGCACTTGTACGTTTATTTTGCTCTTCTATCCTCTAACAGACTGGAGCATGCTGAAGGCTCTCCAAGGCCTGTCATGACCATACAAATTGAATGGCCTCACCTCCGTGGTTGCCGTAGCTACACTTCCTGTGTCTCTGACCCGCGCTTCCTGTCCCCCTCCTTCTAGATAACAAGGACGTGTCTGTGATGATGAGCGAGATGGACGTGAACGCGATTGCCGGGACCCTGAAGCTTTACTTCAGAGAACTTCCAGAGCCCCTCTTCACAGACGATCTCTACCCCAACTTTGCTGGAGGCATAGGTAACGGTACCTCCTCCCTCATCATCATCATCATCATCATCATCATCGCACTCGCCATCACGATCGTCATTAGCACTGTGTGTTTACATATCCTCTTACAATGTCCTCTGCACTCTCTCTCGACACACAGCCCTGTCTGACAGTGTCGCCAAAGAGAGTTGTATGCTGAACCTGCTGCTGTCTCTACCGGAACCCAACCTGGTCACCTTCCTCTTCCTGTTGGACCACCTCAAGAGGTGCTGTACTTCCTTGTAGTGGGCAGAATCCTCTTATCCGTTCCTCTCATAAAGGGACAGTGGAATTCTGGGATGTTCTCAGAGCTGTCGAATGGGGTTGCCATGGCGATTCGTTGTTTGGGATATTTGTTTCCTGCCATTGTCGTCGGCACCTTGAGAAGAGCCTTTATTGCTGTGGTCCGGGTTGATTCTTTTGAGTTCTTGGTTCCAATCTGCTTTGTTCTCTTTGTCTTCCCCCAGGGTGGCAGAGAAGGAGAGCATCAACAAGATGTCTCTCCACAACCTGGCCACCGTGTTTGGGCCGACCCTGCTGCGGCCCGCCGAGAAGGATAGCAAGATCCCCACCAACCCCACACAGCCTATCAGCATGGGCGACAGCTGGTCCTTGGAGGTCATGTCACAGGTAGGGCCCGGCTCTGTCTGTGCCCGTCTGTCGGTTCCTCCGTTTGTCCCTCTTGTCGCCTTCTGTTTCTCCATCTGTTCCTCTGTATGTGCCTCTATCTGTCCTCTCTCTCTCTCTCTCTATAGCTGTGTGTCTGTCTCTTTCCCTTTTCACGTGTGTATAACTCTTGAAATCTTTCTTTTCGCCTCCCTCTCCCTCCCCTTCAGCCTCTCTCACCAACGGTCTGTCTCTCCCCGCTCTCTTTCTCCCCGCTCTCTTTCCTCATTTCCACTCAGTCTTTGGCTGTCTTTCCCCCTTTACCACTCCCTCTGTCTCTGTTTTCCTCCGTATCAATTCACATTCAATCGTTTTATCAATGTGTGTCTAATCAACAGTCTGTCTGTCCGTCCATCTGCAGGTCCAGGTGTTGCTATACTTCCTCCAGCTGGAGACTATTCCCACTCCGGACAGTAAACGACAGAGCATCCTCTTCTCCACAGAAGTATAGAGGGGCCCTCGTTTTACCCTACAAAGACAATGAAAGATGGAGAGAATGAGAGGACGTTTGGCTCAAACTGAGCCTGTAGTTCAGTATGTCTTATCTGGGGAGACTTGTGTGACCAGGCCACTACTGGACCCCCCCCCCCCTCCCCGTGTTCTTGAAACAGTCAGCTGAGGTAGCCGGAAGACCAGTCCTCAACGTCACACACACACACATCTCAGACGATGCAGCATCACGTCACACCCAGTGTGACTCTCTGTGCCTCCTCCAACGCAGCTTAACTTTCGCTCCTCTCTTTGTCACTCTCACCCCCCGCCCCTAGCCCTCCAGCCTGGCCCCTAGCCCTCCAGCCTGGCCCCTAGCCCTCCAGCCTGGCCCCTAGCCCTCCAGCCTGGCCCCTAGCCCTCCAGCCTGGCCCCTAGCCCTCCAGCCTGGCCCCTAGACCTCCAGCTGGCCCCTAGACCTCCAGCTGGCCCCTAGACCTCCAGCTGGCCCTTAGCCCTCCAGCTGGCCCCTAGACCTCCAGCTGGCCCTTAGCCCTCCAGCTGGCCCCTAGACCTCCAGCTGGCCCTTAGCCCTCCAGCTGGCCCCTAGCCCTCCAGCCTGGGTTCCACAGCTTGTGTTGTGTGTGCGATATGGCTTGACCGAATGCCACTCTGCAAAACCCCATGGCTGCAAATACAGACACAGCCTCACTGAAACAGTACAGTATCCCAGGTAGAGTTCTGGTTATTTGGGGGCTTTTTTTGGCTTCTCTTACCTCAGTTTCCTGGTTAGGTTCAAGCCGTAGGCCCTACATTGACAACACATCAATTATTTTACAGTTCAATTGTTGTTTCGAGGATCTTATTAGTTTTGGACAGTCATGCAAGCGAGAACATTGGCAAACTTTTTTTGTTTGTTGAAGGTGTTCGTGGTGAAATATCCAAGATATTTCTAATTGATACATGTGTGTAAGATAAACACACCAGACAGAGAAACCTATTGACCTGAAGCAGATTGTCATTCTTGCATCACAATCAGCCTACTCCGTTTGAACCCATCGGAAACAAGCAATTTCCTTATTTTGCGTGCTGTTTGTGTCTTGACTAGTCCCCAAGCTTAGACATCCTGGAAGCAATATATTTTCTAACGTCAGAGTTTTTGTGTTCACAGCCTTCATGTGGAGATGTCTTTCTTTGTTTTAATGTAGGATTTCCTGCCAAAAGAGTCTGTTTGTGGGGGGAAAAGAAACAACAACTGTGTATTTACAGATACAGCATGTACATAATCTTGAAGCTGTCATTTTTATTTTCTTTTTGTTAACAGTGTAATCTATGTTACATCATAATTTATTTTAGGAAGGGGAAAAAAAAAAGTGTTTTTGTTTTTATGTTTTCTTTCTGATTTTATGGAGCATAGCAGTGGTAGGTTTCACCCTGTCTGGTCCTGCCCTGTGCAACCTGGATTAAGCTTTGTTCCTGAAGTACCTATTCATCTGCATCATCCGGCCTTTTGTTAGTCATAAAATCATTATGATAAAATGATTGCATGCCTAGAAACATTTTACACAAGGCTGAGAACCATCATAACCTATTCAACTGCTACAACGAGTGTCACCCTTTTATCAGTTCAACTCAAGACCACCGGACATTCATCTCACAGTTACATAACTTGAAAACAATTCAGAGCATGTCAGAGGGTTTGATGCGTGCTACAAACAATGTTTTCTGTCTGTGATTGGGCTTTGCGCTTAATTACCGAAGAAACAACAATAATTTAAAAAAAAGACAGAACTAAACAGTTGAACTTGTACTGAAGGAACTGTCCGGTTGAACTGTCCGGTTGTTAATGAAGGAATGTCTGTTTTTTTTCTTGTTTTTTTTTTTATGTAAGAAGTAAGTAAGAAGATCTATCTTTTCCAAGCCCAACCCATTCTTATTGGATGTTTCAGACAGCGGAATAAAAAACCCTGATGATCCCTTTATGTCCACTCCAACTTGTCAGGAGTCAGCCACTGAAGTTAAAGACTTAAAGCTCTTAAGATATTTTGTTAAAAAGGAAAAAAAGAAAATATTATGATAGTATAGTTTAATGTTAGTACCTTGATTTGACATGCAGGCATGTTTTAATAAAGTTTGGTTTCTTTGTTCTCAGTGTTGTCATAGATATTGTTGTCATGTTTGTCCAGGAGGTGTGAGTGTCACACAGGGTTCAGAACCAGTCTGGTTGAGCTTGTTCGAAGATGGTTTGGTTATATGATGTTTAAAAGCTGGCTGGCTGGTTAGAAACCAGCAGATTGTGAAGTGGGCAGATTGTATACTGCTTGCGCTGCTGAGATAAATATGTTGAGGTACTGAGTTTAGCACATAGACATTTATAGCATAACCCATAAAACAGCGTTGGCATGTCTACAGTAAGTCTGTGTGCGTGTATCTTAGAGAACGTGTGTGATTGTGCATGCAGATGAGCATGCATGTTCACATGCACGTGGGTGTTGAATGAATGGATTGCTGTATTTGAGCATTAGAAGTTTTGAAGGATCACCGTGAAAGATGTTCAAAAAAGAGACCCAACAAAACCATGAAACAATAGAACGTTCTTCTTAGAACTATAGAATTCTTCATTCCGACACACATTCAGGTCCGTGTTCCATCCCTGACTCTTCCATGACCTGTGCATTGCATAAGTGTATACATTAGAACTCGCATAGGACGTTAGTGGGCTATGACTAGGACAGGCAGTGCATTCATCATTCATTTACACCCCTTTCATCACTGTAATTAGGCCTTTTTGGGTGCTCTGCTCTGCCCCTTTGTGCCTCTACATGCTCGCTTTGATAAGTTTGTATTCATGTCGGATTCAAAGCATGAATATGTCAGTAGAAAATGTCAGGAAAGACTACAGATGCCAATGTCCCACAATGCCTTTGGGGAACAAAGATCTGGGGCATATGACTACTGTGTTCTAAGATTAACAGCAGAAAGAGACCTGAGATTTGTTTGATTCCGATACATTGTAGGATGTTTGTGCTGCCATATTCCCATTGAAATATAAAAGGTTTGACCAAACTTACACCCAAATCCTCTTTGGGAGAGAAAGTATCTCAAAAGTTTTTTGGGTGAGAAAAGACAAATGTCACTAAGTCAACAACCCTCACCTTGCCTTAGGCCTCTATGACCATTTGAAATAAACAGGATATCCAATGCCACATTCCTTTCTTTTGTTGTTGTTTCATGTGTGTGCAAAAAAAGTCGACTACTGTATCTATGAAGTTGAAAAAACTAATCTGAGGGGAATTTAATTAGTAATAGCCGAGTACTCACTTTGTACAGTACAGTAGTAAGAGAACGGTGTCTGTGTTGTCTGTCATTTTTTGTCATAACTGACTCATATCTAGCAGTTTGCTTATTCAAAGTTTGGCAACTTCTGCTACTTTTGTTTCAATGTAATTGCCAATCAGTCTGTAACCATTTTGTCCTGTCTGACAAGTCAACATGCAAACCATGCAGCATAAACAATCTGTTTTTCAGTTTCATTATTGTTTTTAACTGCAGATTGCCCACTGGGAGGACGTGGGCCTTTGAAACAGTTTATTGTGTTTGTTTTTTAAACCTCTACAAAAGCAAATATTTGATTTGACATTGTATCGCTTAATGTTTAACTTTTGGTTGTACGATATGTATCATACCAGAGAAATCCAAGATGTCTGGTTCTTGAAGTTTATTTATTGTGCTGTTCATTCGAGTTTGGTCAATACATGCATCTGAATTAGACGTATTATTCATGTAAGAGCTGTACAAAATCTGTTTTCAAAGTTGAGATATGGTTCCTGCTACAGGCTTTCTAGCCCTTTTGTTCATGAAAAAGTAATATATGTCAACAGAGGACAAACGGTGTCATCCTGAATATGTGGATAAGGTTTTAAAGTCTAAAGATATAGAATATATTACTCTATGTATGACTTTAGCATTTCAGTGTAGCCTATGCATAGTGGGGAACAAGTATTCTTCGAGTATTCAATGATTTTGGTTATTGTAAAATGACATGAGCCTGGCAATAGTTTGTCATAATGATACATAATAATACATTCCCATATTATATGTGGTATATTTTGAATCATCTACTACTGTATATTTGAAATCATATGACATGTATTACTCTTTCCTGTTCGGAAATCTATTCCCAGCTATGAAGCTGAATTGATGGGACTTGCTGACCAACCACAGACACAGTTATGTAATTGTTTCTTTCTGTTTTGTTTCTAATTGATTTCTCTGACCATCTGCGTGTTCTGCTAGAGCTGTAAAGGGAAACTGTAATCGGAGGACAAATACATGTTTGGAAGGCATTTGCAGCCTCTGTTTGTACACAAAAGTTAAATAAAATCTCCTGTATCTATGTGTAAATGACTGAACCAGCAAACTTTGCAAAACACAACATTTGTCATTGCCAAAACTTATGGCCACAACTGTATAAGCACTATCAGTTAGCTAACCATTTACAGAAACACCACCACACTAACAGGCTAATAAAAATTATAATTGCTGTGATCTTATAATATTACTAATACAAATATAAATTGAAAAACATGACTACAGGATGTTTGCATTAGTTTATAATCAGTAAGCCCTACATCAATTATGAAATAGTAAATGCATTGAATGAAGTTGGAAAGGCGAACTCCCAAGTCAATGGGACTTAGCAAAAAAACGAAAAATCTTTGCTACATTGACACCAAAGTTTATATAGGGTTTCAGAACCGTGTTCTAAAGAGGTCCACAAAAGGTCACGTTATTTAACCTCTAGGGGAGCTGCAATAAGCAAAGATCTGTTTCAGCCAATAACTGTTGATTTGTTTGCCTTAATTAAGTGATTCCTTTGTCTGTTGATATCTTGGGAGATCCCATGGGTGAACCATGTTACAGTAACTTGCGATACCAACCGAATTGATGCAACCATCATTTTTGATTCATGAATTAAAAGAAATTACTCCTCCTACAAAGTTTGAACAATCGTCAATATTTAGCACAGATCATCTTGGCACTGCCCCCCCCCCCTCCCCCCCCCCGGCCCCCCAGAAATATAGAATGTAATGTAAATCAGTGTTAAGTAATGTATTCCTCAAGATTATAATTATGAGCTGAACATTTATTTTACTAATAAATAATCAAATAAAACAGATTTGTGATGGTGGACTCGGACCCTACTGAGTGTGTATACATATGTGTATATATTTCACCTTTATGTAGACTTTTCCTTTAAATATTCAGGAAAATAGATACTGTTTGAACACATTACATGAATAAATAACTATCAAAATATGTAGGAACATACTTATTTTTGGCTTGTCATGGTATTGCCATATGATGAAACCAATGTCTTGCCAATTCCTTTTTTTATGTCAATTTGACTTTCTGTAAAGGGGAACTGTTTACTTCCCAAGGTAAAAATGGTGCTGCGCAAGGCTTTACTTTTCTGCTAATTTTTATGGTAGCTAATCTTTATTGTAGACATTAAACTTTACTGTAATTCTTTCTTAGGAGGCTCGGGTCCTTTGAGGTGTACAGCAAACAACCCCCACCCCTGTGCCTATAACTGCCCCCCCCCCCCCCCACCACCCACACACACACACACACAGTATTTTATATTATATGTTCATATTGTTTATATTACATGTTTATGTGAACTTACATGGTGAATAAAGTTATTTCTGATTCTATTATTTGTCCATTTAATTATATTTTGTATTTCTTATTTTATTGTAAAATAATTTGCGTACCTCTTTGCTGCTATAACACCTACATTTTCCAAAGTAGGTGTAGATAAATGTAGATTTCAATGTAGATCAATAGTGTTATCTTATCTCTTACCTCTTACACACTTGCCTCTTACACACTTAAATACAGACAAAGCACAGTAATAGGGCACGCAACCCTGTTGCAAAGAATTAGCACCTATTACTTCCTAATCTATTACTTCTAAGCCCAAGACCTTATTTTGATTGATAAATTGTATTTAGATGAAAAGTGCTCCACAGTCAGGGATAACCCAGAACAATAATCCAATTCAAAACATACATCTACATGATTCATTGATAAGTACTGAGGAAAGTCAAGCATTACCAGGGAATTTCCTGGTCTTTTAAAAAAATATATAATTTCCTTCCCCCATTCCCATGGTAATTTTGCTCAATGTTGTTGGGATAAACCCTACATAAGAGAGGTTATTCCCTGCAAAAACAGTAGGAACAGTTTACATTGAGATTACAATTACTGTAACTACATTGTAAGACCAGAAAAACTGCTAAGTAGTCCCACTTCATTATGGTTTAGTGGTATAAGTTATCAGTGAAGCTTTGTATAAGATGCTCAGATAGTAAATTTGAGTGTGTGAATATGAAGGTGGTAAAACCAAGCAGATACAAATAATGAGGGAGTCTAAATGAATGACTCACTCAATGAATCTGAATGAAATGAACTGACTGTTTTGTCTTCTTTTAATACGTCTCACTCTGACTGTGTAGGATATTGGACAGAGAGCTGCAGCCCACGAAGAGAGACAACGGTCTCTGTAACATAATTGGCTTGGCTAGCAGCAGTAACATCAAAGTTATCTCCATGTAACATAGGTCTTGACTCACTTCCTCTACTGCACACAAAGTTCCTTCTGGTTAACATTCTGTGTGGTAATAGTTAGAGCAATGCCATGTCGACATACTGTAGGAGAAAGCAACATTTCCATTTAAGGCCCAACTTCAACAGAAAGACAGTTTGAAGGTGAAATAGTGGTTCTTCAGGGGAACTAAAGTTTAAATATATGCATCCCTTAGATAGAAACCTTGACGGTGAACTCGTCCAAGGTAATTAAAGTGGGCTAATGTCTGTGCAACATATGTTTCCCAAAAGCTTAAAGGTGTGCAGTCATTAGTTAATGAAAGATAAGGCAATAAAGATACAGTACGTAATGCAAAAACTATGCATGGCAAAGAAATACACAAATCAACCACCTTTTGTAAAAACAAAACAATTAGTTATGGTAATAGTTTGAACTATAGAAAGCTGTCTTCATTCCATCAATCATTGAGGGGATGAGACAAGGTCTCTGAGTGGAAAGGAGGAAGAGGTAAGTGGCGGTTTGTGAGAAGCATACTGCCCTCTTGAGCAACACAATGAAGGGTGAGGCTTCACCTTTTTCTATAAATACACAGCTACTGGTTAGATATAACACTATACTGATCTTCCAATTCATGCAGTTGTAAAAGACTCACACAGGTAAGAGAACTTGGCCTTACACTTAACTTACTTTACAGATGAGGGTCATAGTTATTTTTTATTTATGCATGAACATCTAACTCAAAGTAGATTGGTAGGTTGTGTTCAAAGCTGTGTCTACTGTTTATGTATGTATGTGTATGTGTGATTATAAAGCAATTTTTTGTCATAGTTGTTAAATACAGGTGGTATATATATGTATTTTTTGCTTACAACTTGTTTCTTTGGTATTCTTTGGTATATTATTGGTTTGACCTAAGAGTCTTCTTGAGGGACTCAGATGGGATCGGGGTCAGATGGCTGAGCGGTTAGGGAATCGGGCTATTAAGCAGAAGGTTGCTGGGTTGATTCCTGGCTGTGCCAAGTTACGTTGTGTCCTTAAGAGTCGTGTAAGGTAATGTAACTCCCAGTTATGGCATCTCAACACCATTTCTTATCATTATTTCAGAGATGAATCTCCTTCCCTCTCTCCTTCTGACGTTGGGCTTGGCGCTGACACTCAACTACTCTGTCCTATCAGGTAGGAAACATAAACAGACAGGCCACATTTCCTAATCTCATGTGCATATATCATATATATTAGACATATTTTGCTTATCATGGTCAACAGAGGCAAGCTTGGGCAGCCCCTTCATACAAAGTGCACTGGAGGAGGCAAAGAGAATTGTGGACGATGCCTATAAGTACTCCAGGGAGAAGTGAGTGAAGCTGACAGGTTTCCATCTTCTATTTGCATAATTGTCTTAGTACTTCTAATCTGTGTTCAGCAACTATTTGTCTGGCAAAATATCGCAATGCGCATCGTTTTGATCCTAGTTGTGGTCAATTCAGGCAAAACATTTCTGGGTTTCTAAATATTTCAGCTTTTTGTATTCCTGGCAGAGATTAATAGATACACAGCGGTGTTTGGCCATGTTATATCAATGATCTGTGTGTGTTTGTTTGTGCCTCAGGAGTCTGGCCAAAGTGCGTAGCGAGTCAGTCAAGCCTTCAGATGTGCTACGTCTTTACAAGCAACCGCGCAGAGACACACGCTCCGCCGTGAGAGCTGCAGACTACATGGAGAACACCCTGAGACTGATCAAAGCCAATGTACACCATGCACACAAACGCTCCATCAACGTAATTAATGCAACAGGTCAGTTAGACATAGGCATGCAAACAAACAGAGAAACACACACGCTGACGTATCGGTCACTCACACACATACTAATAATCTTTTCCTGTCACTTCAGATATACTCTCAGACGAGGATCTTGAAACCATCGTCAGAGTAACTGGCTGTGCGGCCAGAGTAAGGCCTCCATCCTGTCGTTCCACCCCCAACGTTGACAAGTATCGCACAGCCACAAGTGTCTGCAACAACTTGTAAGGGTTTGTTTACACATGGCAGGTTAGGTTAAATTAAAACCAACTCTGGTGCGATTGCTCTGTTCATTTTAGCAAGTGTGAACACTGCCATCCGAATCTTGGTGCATACCAAACAAGCGTACCGAGACCGCCTGAATAGTGGGTCTCCAAACAAACCTTATCTGTATGCCTTTTATTTAGGTTCGGTGTAAAAAAAAAAAAATGCCAGTGTGACCGCAAAGCGAACCCGGACTAAACGAATAATTTTCTTTTCTGGTCCGAACTAAGAGAACAAAGAGAACCAAACTTCAAGTGTGAACACGACCTATAGACCTCTTATGAGAGCAACCACATGATCTTTTTTTCAGACTTCAAAAGCGAAACAAATATAATAATTTTCATGCATTTAAGGGTACCAACGAATTTGTGTGGTTATGGCTGTTTTTTTGAGGAAGAACAGCTGAAGTTTAAGGATTTTTCTTTGAAACTTGGCCACTGAAACCTCACTGCACATTTTGAAAACCTTAACCGCAGGGTTTCTAAAGTTAGATTTCTCAATGTCTATTTTCCAGGAAGAACCCTTTCTTCGGAGCCTCCAACACCCCCTTCGCACGCCTGATACCTGCCCAGTATGACGATGGTGTCTCTGAGCCTATAGGCTGGGACCAAAACAAGAGGTTTAACAACTTCGTGCTTCCTCTGGTATGACTGCAGAAGCAGAACTTAGAAATGAAAGCAAGATATCACCTTTAAATGTCACAAACTGGTAGGCTAATTAATACACCTGGGAAAAAATGAGTTTTTTTCTCTGCCGTTTGTTCTCAGGTCAGGGAGGTCTCAAACCTCATTTTGAACACAACGGATGAGGCTGTGGAGAGCGATCAAGAGTTCACCCATCTCGTGACCATGTTTGGCCAGTGGAATGACCACGACCTGACATTCACGCCTTTCTCCCCTAGCATCCGCTCTTTCAGCAATGGCCTGGACTGCGACGACAGTTGTGAGCGCTCAGAACCCTGCTTCCCCATCCCAGTCAGTGACTTACACTACTCACGTTTTGAATACATCTCAAGTTTGGAAGGGGGCTTAATTGTGTATAAATGGGGCATCCTACTTTGTAAACACTCAGTTCAACGATTTTGCCATTAACCATATACCGTCCTCCGGGAGCAGATTCCACGGCGGGACCCTCGCATTCCCTTTGGCCCCAACAACTGCATCCCTGTCTTCAGATCTGCACCTGTCTGCGGCACAGGAAACACAGCCTACATGTTTGGCGGTGTGAGCAATAAGAGGGAGCAGATCAATTCTCTAACAGCCTTCCTAGACCTAGGACAAGTGTATGGTTCAGAGGAGGGGCTGGCTTTGGAGCTCCGTAACCTGACCGACGACGGCGGCCTTATGCGCGTCAACACCGAGTTTACAGACAACGGGCGGGAGTTGCTACCCTTCTCCACCCTAAAGAGCAACATGTGCGCTACGCGCAAAAAGATCACCAATGACACAAATGCCAAGGAGGTGCCCTGTTTCATTGCAGGTTGGTAGATCTCAACTGTGTCTCTCTTAAAATATGCTAACACCTTTTAGTCAACCACACACTTAACTTAAACAACCAGAAACTGAAGGCAGAGACGATTTAAAACATCTAGGTTCAGTAGTTGGCTGTGGACAATTGTTAATTGGAACTTTTACAATGATGGTGCCTGTGACTATTCAAGTTGATGTTTAAGTCACTTTCTTTGCCCCAGGTGATGAACGTGTGGATGAGAATATCGCCTTGACATCCATTCACACACTCTTTGTGCGTGAGCACAACCGCCTGGCTCGTCAGCTGCGTAGCATTAACCCACAGTGGGACAGTGAGACACTCTACCAAGAGGCCCGCAAGATTCAGGGCGCCTACGCCCAGGTAACCCATGCACACACACGCGCTTGCACATGCACACTGTTTTTCTTCTCATGTTTACTTTGATCCTTTTTAAGTATTTTGAAACCTTTTCAAACATGCATTCATGCACATTATCTCTCCGTCCCCTTATTAGATTTTAGTCTTCCGGGACTACCTGCCTCACATTGTGGGCCCAGATGTGATGAACCGTCAGCTAGGTCGCTATCCTGGTTACAATGAGGCTATTGATCCAAGTATCGCCAACGTGTTTGCTACGGCTGCATACCGCTTTGCCCACCTCGCCATCCAGCCCGTGGTGTTCCGTGTTGACCAAAACCTCAATGAGAATCGTCGTCTTCCCAACGTACCTCTATTTGAGGCCTTCTTCACCCCCTGGAGAGTGGTGTTTGAGGGTAAGTGACGGCAGGGGCTATGGATGAACTGCCTGTCAGATTTATATCACCTGGAAGTGTGAAACCTTTTATACTGTTTTTCTCTCTCTCTCTTCCTTTAGGTGGTATTGACCCTCTACTCCGTGGTTTGATCATTCGTCCGGCCAAATTGGGTACTCAGGACCACATGATGGTGACCGCTTTGAGGGATAGACTGTTCGAGTTTGTTATGCACATAGCTCTGGACCTGGCCTCTCTAAACATGCAGAGAGGACGTGACCACGGACTGCCCGGTACACACCTCCTTCTCCATTCCCACTTATAAACTCACTCATTCCATTTCCTCCGGAATTAAAACCCACAGCTGACACTCACCTCCCTCTATTGTTTATAAGAATTAACAGTCCATCAGGCCTTTTCCAGTGCACAGCATAATCTCTTTTCTTACACATTCTGGCATATACATTCTGTAAAAGGCATTCCATTCTGTTCTATTGTTAACTATTTAAATAAAAAATGAAATCATCATTATAGTATAGAATAAAAGAAAATGAATCGAAACATAACTGTACATTTACAGTATATACCAACTTACACTACCTGTTCCCTTTAAGGTTACAACACGTGGCGCAGGTTATGTGGGCTCTCTGAGCCCCGAAATGAACGCGAGTTGGCACAGGTCCTGAACAACGCTCCACTGGCCCGCAGGCTTCTACAGCTTTATGGCACACCAGCCAACATTGATATTTGGCTGGGAGGCGTGGCCGAGCCCTTTGTTCGGGATGGACGTGTGGGCCCACTCTTCTCCTGTCTCATAGCCAACCAGTTTAAGAGGATTCGCCAGGGAGACAGGTAAGGGTTTTGCGTGCATCTAAATGTATGATGTATTATGAGGCTGTGTTTCACCTGTTACTGTATTGCTGTTGCCAGGCTGTGTTTCACCTGTTACTGTATTGCTGTTGCCAGGCTGTGTTTCACCTGTTACTGTATTGCTGTTGCCAGGCTGTGGTACGAGAATCCAGGCGTCTTCAGCTCAAGGCAGAGAGCTTCCCTGATGTCCGTCTCTTTGAGTCGGATCATCTGTGATAACACTGGAATCAACATGGTCCCCCGCGACCCCTTCCGCATTAGGTCGAGAACAAACCCTCTTGTCAGCTGCAATGGCCTCCCTTCCCTCAACCTCTCACCCTGGAGAGAGAGACCCTGTGAGACAGGTAAATGGCCACTGGAGAAGGTTTTGTTTCATCCCTTGCATTTACTCTAAATTCTATCAGCAAGTTGTGGGTAACTTTTCCTTTGTTTCAAATCTGTATTTCCATTTTAATATACAATGATCCTATGATAGAGAGCACAGAGGTTGTCTTCAGGGCTCATGTATTTGTGTTTGGTCTTGCAGGCTCAACAGGCAGTTGCAAGAATGACATTGAAAATGAGGTCAGATTCTCAGTGACGTGAAGTAATTTAAGCAAGCACAACATATACAGTCAAATCAAATCTTTTGATGGTGAAAGGTTGCTGCAATCTGATGGTTCTATTTATTTAGAAGTGCACTTTATGAATCAAATGAATCAATATTTTAATAAATATGATAGATTATTATTATTTTCATGTTAAACACTTTCTCCTCCTAATCCCACAGATTGTTTACAAGGACCTGCTGGGCCAACAGGACCCCCAGGAGAACGAGGTAGTTCTTTATTCCAAAAAGATTATCAATGTATCGGTCCAATATATTTTAAGTCGTAGTTAATATCACACATTGTGTAAAAAGCCTACTGTAAACATGATATATATCAAACAATATATTTTTTTTCATTTAATGTGATAAGTACTGATAAAAACTGTCCATAACTCCCACCTAATGCTTGGTGATTATCCCCAGGTCCTGAAGGCATGAGAGGTCCCTCCGGACACCCCGGTTCCAACAGCAACGCTACCCAGCAACTAGGGATGGGCGATATATTAAAAATATATATATCTCGATAATGTAAAATGTTAAGCCTAGTTTCCCCTCTTCTTAAGCTTTGAGGAACCTGTCAGTAGGTTATTTTATTCATGTTTCATTAAAATATAAGTGATATTGCGCTGCACTCGAGAGCCTATACGATTTGTCTGTCGTGCTACATGTAAAATCTGAATGATTGTCTCACGAAAATATACGTAATGTTGAGCTGCACTTGAGAAACAATGTTGATGTTGTGCTACACTGTCCTATGATCGGAACGAGGGTAACATGTGAATTATGTTGTAGTTGCGACTGCTGTTATCATAGTCACTGTCAGGTAAAAGCGAGCATCCTTCTTTGTATTCATTTGTACGAATCACTTTTAGTAGAACTATTCACTTCTGCTTCTTGATTACTTGCTATTAGAGGCTACTTACTAAATGCACTATATGCCAATTGTAATAGAATCGTCTGATAAATGAGTATAGCTACATTATGTTAGGTCCCTCCTACCAGAATTCAACTTATATTTCCCTCTCAGTAAACTACTTGCCACACAACTGTTTTGTGTCATATCCATTTTATAGATCCTGCTTTCCACAGCCTTGTTAGTATCTTCCTATTTGCAATGTACAGTGCTTCCTTTGTGAATGGCTAGTGAAAAGCATCTAATAAATGATGACATTTTGATTGGTTCCATCACATTTATTTTTAAACAAAAAACTATGATGATATATTTAACAAAAGGTAGAAAAAAAGAAAGAAATAGAGTGATAATTTAAATAAGAGTTTTAACAAGTTTGAGGCTTGATCATGAAAACAGGTCAGGACTGTTTACGGCAGGCAGCACAGACATATTCCTCTGTCAGTTGGATTGCACAACACTGATGGAACCATCTGAGGCAGCTGTCACAGCCAACCTGAGATTTTGGATAAACATTAAGACGAATTTGTGGAATGATAATGAATGATCAAACATTAGGAATGGCAAAAACTGGCACAGTCACCTATAATAACATTACCTCTTATACAAAGAAATACCAATGCTTCATTATAAATGTATCTAGTAGTGAAAAAGTATTGTATTCAATACCAGTTTACAAGCTATTACCCAGTTAGTGTCACCATCCAGATTGTCCCCGCATAGTTGGAATGTGTCAGATCGTATGGTCCCAAAATATGGGGGGGCGGGGGGATTTCGGCAGGTATGAAAAACAGTTTTGCCAAAATCCTACTCCCCTTCTAACTTTTACATTTTTGCAACTAGTATCAAAAGCTTTTTATGACACACTTTATGAAAAACAGTGTTGCCAAAATCCTACTCCCTTAGTAAGTTAAAAAGAAATACTGAATTGCTGCATCATTAAATAGTTGATTCAAGTAGCGGTTGGTTTTTAGGATTGTTAAATTGGTGAGGTAGCGTGCGAGATAAGGAGAATTCATACACAGTAGCCTACTGCAATGCATAACTCATAGCTCAAGTTCACCACATAATTTATTGATCCTAGAGGTTCACCAGGAAATTCAATGGGGCCTACCTGGAGTTGTCTGTTGAAAAGATACAGATCTGAATGCATCGTGGGATTTATAAACAGGAATTTAGCACCGCCCACAAAAGATTTTGTTCGGGAAGTTGGGTCTGGGGTCCCTAGGTTGGGGAAAAACTATGTCTGAACAAGAGCTGTTCGGACCAATAAAATTGTCAGGGCGGGCTTTATACGATGATGGACAGATGATCAACAGTAACGTAATCAATCACGTCACCAAAGAGCGCTTGGGTTGAATTTGTTGTCAACAAATAACATACTACGTTGCTCTGATTGGTTGTAGGTCTATCCAATTGAGCGAAGAGGCATTTTTTTTCCGGGTTCGGTTGAAACACGCCCCATACTCACAGCCCAACGGAGCGGTATCAGACTCGATTAGAGGATTAGAGGACTAGAACTAGAATTATGAGTATGACAAAATCAGGCTAGGTTAGTATATCACGATATAAATGGTTGGTTTTTAATATATGACCTACTATCATTGAAATGAATACACAATAAATGTGACAATTCGAACCTTCTGAGCAACTGGTAGGACAGGGGATGCCCTACTATTTGATTCAAATAGGTGATTTTTTGGGGGGGTGACTATTTATGAGTGTGGTGGATCACTAGGCCTATATGAAACGGGCGATTGTAATCTACTGCCCTTCTGCTTGTTTAAGGTCCAGGGTGGCTCGTCATTATTAACACACACGGTTTAGCATATCATTAGACAAATAGAGTAATTCTAACCTTCTAAACTACTGGTATGACAGGAGGTGCCAGCTACTACTTGATTCAGATGGGTGTTTTTTTTTGCTAATTTAGGCTGCTTCAAATAAATTGGTTGATTTATTCTGTATCGGGTGAATTATTTAAGTTTTTAGGGGTGGGGAAATAATTATGTGAGATTACAATAGGCATTATTAAATATAAGCTACGATATTAAATGGGAAAATGACATCGTTTTCCCATTTAATATCCCTATGACATGGAAATGAATTGTGTCTTTCTTTACACAAGTGTCACTCTATTGTGCAATATATGGAGTAGGCCTAATGGAGAAATCCTGTATGAAGTAAAGGAAGTCTAAGGGTTTGGCAGGGAGGGCTCTACAAGCCTGACTTTGGACTTTTGCAATTCCAAGTCATTTCCCCCCCGGTCTCCTATTCTGTCAAAGAGAAGAAAGAGGCAGGAACACAGAGAACGGGATGCTGGGAGCGAAATTTTTCATTTTTGGAAGTTGAAACCAATCTCAGCATCTATGTAGCTTACTTGAACGAATCCATACCAGGTAAAACTGCTTTTTGTCGTTGTTGAATGTACGGTTCAATGAGTGAGCTAGACATCCAGTAAGCTAATTTTTACTAGCTAGCTGGCCATGTTCTCTGAATGACAGTATCTAGCTAGGAATACAATCATGTACGAGCCTTGAAACTACAGTAAGGTAGCACTAAATTCACCGACAAATAGTCTAACAAACCTAGTTTACTGGCTAGATGTTAAAAGTGCATTATGTTAGGGAATTATATCAGCTAGCTAGTAGGCTAGCCAACATTTAGCTAGAAAACGTTATCGAAATAGAAACGAACTATTCCTTGATAATAGCTACAAGCTAATGATGACAGTCGTCATCAAATTGGACTGGAAAGCTTGTCTGACTTGATCAGTAGTATTCTAGTTGGGCGTCGGCTCTGCTTGTAATGGTAGAGTAGCCTACATGTAGGCTACTATAGCTAGTACAACATGCATGTTCTACTAGCTATAGTTCAGTGACACGTTAGCTTAGCAAAATTGCCAACTTGCTTTATCGCGTACAGGCTATGTTCCTAGCCAACTATCCATCTTGGGAAGCTATTATTATCCAGCTGGGGTGTATATTAGCTAGATACCACAGTGTCATCGACCCGAAGGTGTGAAACTATGAATCATGACAGTGATGAAGGTTGACACTATGCAGTAAACTATAAATCATTTGTCTAGTAATACGCAGCTTCTCGGTAATTGCACATTCTCTACTGTCAATTCCCGACCTCTCGCCATAATGCAGTTTCAACCCCTGACAAAGAAAGCAATGAGAAACGAATGTTTTTGTCTTCTACTTTTCCTCTCTAGCTAAAACATACAATTGTTTTTTTTACTTGCCAAAGCACATTCCTGGTTTCATGTCCCTTGCTACTGTAAATATTGCAAACATTCCTCCCTGTCCCTGTGTATGGAGAAGGGGGATTCAGGAAGAGAAAAAGAGAGACTGTTGTTACAATTAGCTGTAAACTACCAATAGACCAAGGCAACTTTCAGTTAGCCTATATGTGACCAGATACGTCTGTCATCTTTCTATCTATCTATATGCATTCCTGTCCGGCTGCCATGAAGGCTGTTCTACTGATGATATAATAGCATACCTTTCAGAAACCATCTGGTGTTGTAAATACTGGTGTTGTGTGAACTGCCTCACAGTGATGGTTGGAAAAGCTGTCTGTCCATGCCATGCATACATTCTGTGGCACTGTAGGGTTTCAGTTGAAGTAGCTAATTATTGTCTATAGAAGTCCACTGTAAAATTAGGTTTTCTCTTCC
This sequence comes from Osmerus mordax, assembly GCF_038355195.1. NCBI lineage: Eukaryota > Metazoa > Chordata > Actinopteri > Osmeriformes > Osmeridae > Osmerus > Osmerus mordax. The sequence continues at coordinate 3,674,127 of NC_090063.1, read as the reverse complement.
TGAGTTATCACATTTCTTGTCTCCTAGATATTTGTCTCTGCCGTCAACAACTTATTGCTAACCCTAACTCTACCCCTTGGTGAAAGTTAAAAAAGAAAAGCTGTTCCCTCCTGAATTGGTACCAACTTATTGGACCTGTAGTTTACGATACCACTAGGCCATGGGATCTGATTGGAGTTTGAATTAGGCCAATCGGATGACAGTCAGTTACACTCGGTGGGGATTGAAAGCCACCAGTAGTCAATCCCAAGAGAAGGAGTTAGAGAAGTACACAAATGTATTAGTGGTAAGAAACCCTTCGCACTTAGAAATACACTAGGCCTACCTTAACTCATGTTTATTTTCCCATTTGCTATATGCTGAACATGTGGATGTCTTGCAGTAAACTTGACCTCAGAGATTGGTTTTGGTTTGTGGAAGTGTTGCGATTAAGGCAAATATGCGGAATTAGGTTTAAGTGTCTTGTCTTGGCTTTCAAGACAGCCCTCCCCCCTTTCCACTCTGAAGAGTTGAGTCAGTTTGTGTTGCAGGTTTTACTAGGGTCTGTTTCTCCAAGGGCTTAAGCTTTTAAACACAGGGACGTGAAACGACAAACAAAACACAGTCGTTCTTTTTTTCCCTTCTGAAAATGCGCTGCGTTCATCTGTGTGTGTGTGATCCTCCTAAAGCTCATCTGGGAAACAAATATATCAATGTGTGTGAGGGGAGGGGGGCTTAGTTAGTGCCAAGGGTCTAGCTTGGTTGTGTGAGGTTGTGTGTTGGTGGTGTTGTCAGGGATTTTCTGGAAAAATCTTGTATTGTATTCCAAGCCCCTGCTGAAGCTGTTGTTATCCCCCGTATCCCACATGACGTCGAAAATTCCAGACATGTTATGGTACCTAGTCTTGTGCTGTTCCATCCTTTAACAGGGAAAACATGTGTACCCTGGTCCCCTGATTTCACATCTCATACATGGCACGTGTGCTCTTTCACATGTTTACTTCTTGACAAGATGCCCTGCTACTCGCTTTTCTATCGAGTGCACTTCGAATGCTCTGCAGATCTCCCTCCTTCCCCAAGGGCGTATCTGAACGTTGGAGGCCGCCTGGTGTTCTGGAGCAATTCTCATCCCCAGCCTCATTGAGGGACCCCCCCCCCCCCCGTAGTCTGGCTACTATCAGTTCAGCTCAGGTGGGTGGGGGTAGGGGAGCTGAGGCTGGGCTGGGGCTGAGGCTGAGGCTGGGTTGGGGCTGAGGCTAGGGCTGAGGCTGGGTTGGGGCTGGGGCTGTGTCCACGGAGGTCATATATCCCAGGCGGTGGGGCTGTCTTTGTTTGGGCGTGCATTTCAAACAGATCAAGTTCAAAAAAGAAGGGGGGGGGGGGGGGGGGGCAGGGTGGAGACTAGATGGTCTGTTGATAGAGCCAGTCTTAGACAGGCTACCTGCTTTTTTTCTTCCATTCGTTTCAAGCTATCGTGTTTTCATTTCAGTGAGAGCCTGGAGCAGGTTTCTCCTTTTGCAAGGGGTCTATGATAGACACTGTAGCAAGAGTAGAGTCCTCTAGACTGTGACAGGTAATCAGATTGCCTTCTGGGCTACTTACTGTGGGTTTAGGAAGCTACATGAAATCCATTTTAGGCTTGGGGTTGTCATGGCGAAATGACGACATCCTTTTTCGTCGAGCTGGCACTCCTGCAGCCCTGTCTCATGCCGGCCAGCCATGTAACGGCTCAAGCTACACAGCTGCATTCCCTCCGGTCACAGTGAAATGTTATGACAACAGTAAATACCTTCTGTCTGGGTACCGTTATCTTGGCCTGCCTCTACACACACACACACACGCACGCACACACGCACACAGAGGCATCCAAGACCACCACTGCTGTCTATGGTAGTAAAGCTGGGAGCCACTTCAGACGGTCTAAGACCTACCAATCACACGCCTTGTGTGCTTTCAAACCTTCATCCGACAACCGCCGTTTGTCCGGTGTCTCTCCGAGATAGGTAGCGCAAGCATTTACATAAATAGCTCACAGCAACGACATAGCAGGAAAGTTGCTAAGTCTCTTACAACGACCAGCTCATCGACTGTAAAACAGCATGTGTTCTCCCAAGAAAACAACTGCCTCAGGCATCAGGTAGTTTGCTTCTCTACTATAAAGGCTATTTCTCTAACAACTGAAACCCAGGCCTAGGCTCTTTTAAAGCTTTGTTGAGTGCTTGTTAGACTCCACCACATACCAAAGATGTGTGAATACATTCTTCAAACGTTTAAGAATGTTCCCTTCAGTGTTGACAGTTGATTGAGATCTTTAAAACAAGTTCCTACCGACCATACAAGAATGTAGTACCATTTGGTAATTTAATTACAAAAATTCTACTGAGTTGTTTTTTGAAGTGTCATGTCATATGGCAGTGTAAAATGACTGCACTCTTCTTATTGGTACACTACAGGCTGATTGTGGATTTTGGGGTGGTTCTACCATTAGCAGTTGCCTGTTTTTGACTGTTCTCTTTCTTTTGACTAGCCTCTAACTCTAATATAGAAATATTTGTTTTGATACTTTTTTTTACTTTGGGTTCATTCTTCTCTGACCTTTCTGTTTAGCCTTTTGATTTTATCCGACGGATTTTATTCCTCTTTATTTAGACTCTCTGATTCGTTTTGGGCTCTACTAGACAATTTAGCATTCCTCTTCATTTTGACTCTGACTCGGTTAAAGACTCATTTGACTGCACTGACTCTTTGTCAGTGCAGAAAAGTCTGTCTTTATTTTCACTGTCCTCAACTTGGTTTGGACTCTTTTGACTCTCTTACTCTCTGACTCTTCTGACTCGCAGGTTGCGTAGTAAATGTCGGAGAGAGCTGGAGCCCAGTATGAGGAAGGCGGGCAGGCCAGTGCCCGGCGTGTCCAAGGCCATCCCAAGCACCACTAAGACCCAGACAGCAGACAGAGCGAAGCCTGAAGGAGCCTCCATCAACACTACCATGGGCACAGCTGGCAAGACCACCACCAAGACCTCCACCTCTGCCCCCCTCTCTAAGGTAAATACAAACGCTAACACTGTAAATAAACGAATGAATAAATAAATGACAATAAAGAGTTTCAAAACAAAGGCCTAGGCCCGCATAGTTAAAGGCCGCCATTTTTCCTGTCTCTGTCCAAAGGCAAAGAGCAGTGATGATCTCCCATCAGCCACCACGACAGGAACCGGGGCCACGGCAGGAAGTGGAGCTGTAGCCAAATCCAAGAAGACAAGCTCCGCCCACTCTTCAACCTCCTCCAACCCTGGTGTCAGCAACTCGGAAGCCAAAATCAAGACCAGCTCAGGTATGGACCCTCAAACCATTATGGAGTAATGGGAGAAAATCTATTTTGATGAACCTATTTAATTAACATGCATACTAAATCTACTAATAAGCATCATAAATCTACTTACACACTGTAGCCTTTTTTACGAGGCCTGAGTTTGCACAGACTCTCAGCTCTGGTTTCTAAGCTTGTCCTGCCTGTTCCTCAGCCAAGCGCGGGATGTCCTCCGTGGCAAAAGAGCCCTGTTCAACCCGGGAGAGCGTCAGGGAACGTTCCAGAACCTGCGGCGCCGGCAGGAAACCCTCCGGCTCCTCCGATGCTGCCGGCCCGCCCAAGAGGACCCGCTCCAGGACCATGGCCGAATCCGAGTCCCGGATGAGCAAGTCCAGATCGGACGGGCAGATCAGCAACAAGGCGGTCCTGGAAACCCGGGTCAAGGACCTAATGGGTCTGGCCAAGAGTAAGGATGTCGAGATCCTCCACCTGCGCAGTGAGTTGCGGGGCATCCGGGTCCAACTAGGACTCCCGGAGGAGGAGGAGGAGGACGACGAAGAGGAGGGGGAGAATGACCGGGGGAGCAGAGCCAGGGAGGAGGGCGAGGGGGAGGAGACGGAGGCAAGCGCCGACCCCCCCCAGGCCAAGGAGGAGCGAGAAGCCCCCCGTTTCATGTCGGCCGGCGTGGAATCCACCCTGCTCCTCCTGCAGGAGCAGAACGCGGGCATCCGGGGCGAGCTGAACCTGCTGAAGAACGAGAACCGCATGCTGAAGGACCGGCTCAACGCCCTGGGCTTCTCCCTGGAGCAGAGGCTGGAGAGCCCCCACAAAGCCCTGCGCCTCCCCTCCTTCAGCCCAGAGCCCGTCTCGTTCGGCAGGGGCGGCGAGGGCGACTACGGCGCAGGAGCAAGCCGCCACTCCGCCTCCCTCCGGGATGGGACCTCCCCTCACACCTCCGCCCCGGGATCCGCCCGCGGCTCCACGGAGGACCTCCTGACCGACGCCCGAGGCGGCGCCGTCTCCCCGGAGGCGGCCGACAGCGAGTGCAGCGAGGCCTACCAGCCCGTCACGTCCAGCGACGACGCCCTGGACGCCCCGTCGGGCTCCGCCTCGGCCTGCGGCTCCTCCTCCGAGTCGGAGGGCTGCTGCGGCCCGCCGGGCCACGGCGAGGAGCGCTCGCGGAGGGGCAGCAGCGGCAACACCAGCGAGGTGTCGGTGGCGTGCCTGACCGAGAGGATCCACCAGATGGAGGAGAACCAGCACAGCACGTCGGAGGAGCTCCAGGCCACCCTGCAGGAGCTGGCCGACCTGCAGCAGATCACCCAGGAGCTGAGCGCGGAGAACGAGCGCCTGGGGGAGGAGAAGGCCATCCTGGTGGACTCGCTCTGCCAGCAGGGGGACCGCCTGGAGCTCTACGGCCGGCACATGGACTACTTCCGGGGCCTGCTGGACGAGCACCGGGTCCCCTACGCCGCGGCCGCCGACAAGGAGGTGGCGAAGAGCGGCCGCTACCTGGAGCTGGAGCGCCGCTGCGCCGAGCTGAACGAGGGCGCCCGCTTCGAGCGCGAGCAGCTGCTGGGGGTGCAGCAGCACCTGAGCGGGGCGCTCAAGATGGCGGAGCAGGACAACGCCGACGCCCAGGGGCTGATCTCGGCGCTGAAGGAGCGCGTCCACGCGGCCGATCGGGCGGCCGACATGGAGCGGCGGGAGCGCGGGGCGGCGGCGGCCGAGCTGGACGCCCTGAGGGAGGCGGCGGGCGGCGAGCAGGCGGAGCTGGCCCGCTGCCGCCTCCAGCTGGAGCAGGAGAGGCAGCGGGTGGCCGAGCTGTACGCCCTGCACGACGCCGGGGAGACGACGGACGTGCGCCACCTGCTGGAGAGCGAGCGGAGGGACAAGGAGAGGGCCGAGTTGGAGGCGGCCCACCTCCAGGAGGAGCTGAGTCACACCAGGAACGAGGCGGCCAGGCTGCAGGACGGCATCAGCAAGGTAAGGGGCGGAACGCAAGCAGACGAACGTAACCGTGAACGAAATGCAGTTTAGCTCCGTGGCGGTTTGTCTCTGTGCAGCTTTGTGGCTTTTCGCCACGTCTAGGTTGTGAGTGTTTCCCATTCACCTGTGTCTAACTCTATGGGTCTCGATTTAGTTCAAAATAAAGTGCGCGTGCGTGTGTGTGGTTCCCGCTCAGCTGGAGGAGGACTTCCGGGCGTTCCGTGACGGGGTGCAGAAGCAGCTGGCCGAGCAGAAGCGCACCCTGGCCCAGCAGCGCTCCCAGCTGGAGGAGCGAGACACGGAGGTGGCCGACATGAAGGAGACCATCTTCGAGCTGGAGGACGAGGTGGAGCAGCACCGAGCCGTCAAGCTCCACGACAACCTCATCATCACCGACCTGGAGAGTGAGTGGCGGTGGCCGCGCGGGGGGGGGAACCTGCTCTGCTGCTGTTTCCACCCTCCTATTCCTCACTCACCACCTGCCGTGTGTCTCTACCTCCCCAGACTCGGTAAAGAAGCTTCAGGATCAGAAACACGACATGGAGCGAGAAATAAAGATCCTCCATCGGAAGCTACGGGTGAGTTCCAGCGCGGGGTTCAGCAAAACGCCAAAGTCTAAGAGACTCTTATTCTGACACCCGTCATATGTTCTCCACTGTGTTTGTCTGTTGACTGTAGTGTAATCATGTTTCGCTGTGCGTGTTCCTTTACATTGGCTTGTGCGTGCGTGTGTGTGTGTGTGACGGGCGATTGTGTGTGCGTTCCTCCGTGCAGGAGGAGTCTATCGAGTGGCGCCAATTCCAGGCCGACCTGCAGACCGCCGTGGTCATCGCCAACGACATCAAGTCGGAAGCCCAGGAGGAGATGGGAGACCTGCGGCGCCGCCTGCTGGACACGCAGGACAAGAACGAGAAGATGAGCAAGGAGCTGGAGGACCTCAAGAACCGCAAGTATGTACATCTCAGGACCCGACCGAGCCAGTGTGCGGATGTATGAAGCGAGTGTGTGTGTGTGGATGACTGAGCGAGTGTGTGTGTGTGTGAAGTGAGCGAGCGAGTGCATATCTACACGTGTGTGCACCTCTCCCAGCGTAGTAACCCCCCCCCCCCCCCCCCCTCCCCTCCCCAGGCAGGATGAGGAGAGGGGCCGGGTGTATAACTATATGAACGCCGTGGAGAGAGACCTGGCCGTCCTCAGGCAGGGCATGGGGCTGAGCCGCCGCTCGTCCACCACCTCCGAGCCCTCGCCCACCGTCAAGACCCTCATCAAGAGCTTCGACAACGCCTCCACCACAGGTACACCCCTCAGCCCTGGTCCTCAGCCCTGGTCCTCGGCCCTGGTCCTCGGCCCTGGTCTCCTGCGTGCTCGCCCTGATAAAGGTGCTCAAAGGCACGGGGCTGTAGGTGGCAGATAGGCCAGTAGATGGCAGTAACGTACCATATGGTTGATAACTTACTACTGTAGATCACCCCTTACGATGGATTAATCAACACCTAAATCTCTGCCCCTAGTTTGACTTTGTGGAAGAAAGTTCTGTCCGTCTTCCCTGGAAAGGTGCGACCATCGGTTTAGGTTCTGGATGAAGTATTATATAACCAGCAGATTTGAAAGGAAGTTAACCAAACGCCTTGACATAAGAACAACCAGTTCTGAGACACAGCGGTACCAGCTAAGTCTCTCTGAGGCATGAAATTCAGTGAACAGCCCCCCCCAAATAAGACACACGGCCAATCGATGTTCATTATCATAGGCAGGCCGAGACGGAGACGATGCAGTAAGTCAAACAATAATACAAAATGATTACTAGCATAGAACACGTGACCAGATAAAAAGGAAATAGCTAATAGCGCATTAGCGCGTACAAAATCCCAGACTTATTCCACAACACGCTTTCCACAGGTGTGCCCCTGCCCTGTTCTCGGCTCTCTGGCATCACCAGCCTCACAAGTTATTTTCTATGGGCCACCTTTCTCTTCTAACGCCCCCCCTCCTCCTCTTCATCTGCAGGTCCAGTGCCCACCACCCCTACTGCCACTGTGCCGCCGGCCGTCGCCACGGCGATGACGCGGACCCCCCTCAGCCCCAGTCCCTTGAAGACCCCCCCTGCTGCAGCAGTAACCCCCATCCAGGTTGGAGCAGAAGTTCACACACACACACACACACACACACACACGTGGACACATTCATTTGTCACACATTAGCACGTGAACACACACCGAGACACACTCCCACGTGTACGCGACATACACTCACAGGAGACGTGGAAAGGAAGGGGGAGCAAATCTTCAAGTCTCAAAGCACTGAGTTAAACAGATATCACTGCTATACTACTCTCCGGTGGTTCCCCTGTAAGGCGTGGGGGGGGGGGGGGGGGTCCGCTCGATAGGAGAATAGCAGACCTGCGCTCAACATGACTTGGGGAAATCCCCGGGCCGTTCCCTGCCTCCCTCCTCTCGCAGGTCAGCGGATCGTCAGGAAGTCCTTCCCTTGCCGACACAGATTGTGCATGAGTGACACGAGGCCACCAGGGTGGGACAAAACAGGATGTTTGCGTGCGTGTGCGTGTGTCAACTTGGATCGGAAAGACGGAGGAGGAAGGATGCTGTAAATTCTAGACGTGTTCAGTCACTTGCTGATTGCTCAGACAGATTTACACACACGTTTTACACACCGGCCTCGATCAAATGTTCCATGGACACAAACATAAGCCGCGTTTCCGCCGCAAGTCTCTGGAACTTGCACTCCCCAGAACTACCTTTCGTGTATGAAATACACGCCAGCGATTTTAGAATACACTTTGTCACTGTTGGTGACCGGTTCCAATTGCTGCTCACTCGACCAATCACAAATCTTCATTGCTGCAAGCCCCGCAACAAATGTTCCTGTTTTTTGGACAGTACTAGCTCCGAAGGAGGAACTTATTTGTTCCTGCTTTTTGCTCCCCATAACTAAACGTAGACAATGTTTACTGCGATGGAAACAGTGAGTTCATGGGGAAACTTCCTAGTTCCATGGTAAAGTTCCTGCAGGGGAAATGTGGCTGAGGTTGTTGATAGAAACTTCTATAATGAGCAGAGTTTGCACAGCGCCCCACCACAAGGCCCGTTGGACAAGACTCGACGGATCCCTCTCCATAGACCTAAGGATCCTTCCTTGAGTTCGCTTTCACGGTTTAAATCAATGTGAAGGATCACTTTAATCTAACAAGGCTGGCCCACTCTTTGGCGGGAGATGGACGGTTATTCCTCCGTTTTAGTGACGGTCAATATCACTGCGAGCGAGAAGTTTGCGCTCTCTGTCTTTCTCCTCGATGCATTTCTCCTTTTTCTCTCCATCTTCCTGTGTCCCGCTGTCATGCGCTCCGTCGCGCTGGCCGACTCATGTCGGATTGAAGAGCCATTGTATATCCAGCAGTTTGAAGAGAAGGGTTCACTTGATTCCCCTTGGGTCTGTCGGAATGTTTGGATTGATGTATTTGCTCTGAGATGGTTCCAGTTCAAGCAGGATCAATGATTGATTCCCGCGCTCCGTCGCGCTGGCCGACTCATGTCGGATTGAAGAGCCATTGTACAGTTAGGTCCATAAGTATTTGGACATTGACACAATTTTCAGCATTTTGGCTCTGTATACCACCACAATGGATTTGAAATGAAACAAGATGTGCTTTAAGTGCAGACTTTCAGCTTTAATTTCAGGGTATTTACATCCAAATCAGGTGAACAGTGTAGGAATTACAACACATTTTAAATGTGGCCCCCCCCTTTTTAAGGGACCAAAAATAATTGGACAAACTAACATAATCATAAATCTAATTGTCACTTTTAATACTTGGTTGCAAATCCTTTGCAGTCAATGACAGCCTGAAGTCTGGAACCCATAGACATCACCAGACGCTGGGTTTCGTCCCTGGTGATGCTCTGCCAGGCCTCTACTGCAACTGTCTTCAGTTCCTGCTTGTTCTTGGGGCATTTTCCCTTCAGTTTTGTCTTTAGCAAGTGAAATGCATGTTCAATTGGATTTAGGTCAGGTGATTGACTTGGCCATTGCAGAACATTCCACTTCTTTGCCTTAAAAAAACTCTTTGGTTGCTTTCGCAGTATGCTTCGGGTCATTGTCCATCTGCACTGTGAAGCGCCGTCCTATGAGTTCTGAAGCATTTGGCTGAATCTGAGCAGATAATATTGCCCGAAACACTTCAGAATTCATCCTACTGCTTTTGTCAGCAGTCACATCATCGATAAATACAAGGGAACCAGTTCCATTGGCAGCCATACATGCCCACGCCATAACACTACCTCCACCATGCTTCACTGATGAGGTGGTATGCTTTGGATCATGAGCAGTTCCTTCCCTTCTCCATACTCTTCTCTTCCCATCATTCTGGTACAAGTTGATCTTGGTCTCATCTGTCCATAGGATGTTGTTCCAGAACTGTACAGGCTCTTTTAGATGTTTTTTGGCAAACTCTAATCTGGTCTTCCTGTTTTTGAGACTCACCAATGGTTTACATCTTGTGGTGAACCCTCTGTATTTACTCTGGTGAAGTCTTCTCTTAATTGTTGACTTTGACACAGATACGCCTACCTCCTGGAGAGTGTTCTTGATTTGGCCAACTGTTGTGAAGGGGTTTTTCTTCACCAGGGAAAGAATTCTTCTGTCATCCACCACAGTTGTTTTCCGTGGTCTTCCGGGTCTTTTGGTGTTGCTGAGCTCACCAGTGCGTTCTTTCTTTTTAAGAATGTACCAAACAGTTGATTTGGCCACACCTAATGTTTTTGCTATCTCTCTGATGGGTTTGTTTTGATTTTTCAGCCTAACGATGGCTTGCTTCACTGATGGTGACAGCTCTTTGGACTTCATATTGAGAGTTGACAGCAACAGATTCCAAACACAAATACCATACTTGAAATGAACTCTAGACCTTTTATCTGCTCCTTGTCAATGAAAAAACGAACTCCCTTTATGAGGGAATAACATACACCTGGCCATGGAGCAGCCAATTGTCCAATTACTTTTGGTCCCTTAAAAAGGGGGGGGCCACATATAAAATGTATTGTAATTCCTACACCGTTCACCTGATTTGGATGTAAATACCCTGAAGCTGAAAGTCTGCACTTAAAGCACATCTTGATTGTTTCATTTCAAATCCATTGTGGTGGTATACAGAGCCAAAATGATGAAAATTGTGTCAATGTCCAAATACTTATGGACCTAACTGTATATCCAGCAGTTTGAAGAGAAGGGTTCACTTGATTCCCCTTGGGTCTGTCGGAATGTTTGGATTGATGTATTTGCTCTGAGATGGTTCCAGTTCAAGCAGGATCAATGATTGATTCCCCCTTGGAATCAGAGAGGCCAGAGGGGGACACCGAGTCAGGGGGGACAGCAGCAGCGTTGTTGTTTGTATATGCTAAAGAACGAACTACGGAGCATGTCGGAAGATTACATGTGTGTCTTACTTTTTAAATGATAGATTTAAAAAGGTATAGCCTTATTGGGTTATTGTCATTCTCCCAGATTTGACCATATCCTGCGAATGTCTCGTGTGGTCATTTTTGTGCTTTTCGTGTCTGGGTCACATCATAGGAGAGACAAATGTAAATCCTTCCAATTCTCTCCATGTTCTCTGAGTCTTGTGTTTGTTGTTGTGTTGTAGAGGCACACGGTGTCGACCACCAAGCCCCTGTCTTCTATGGTGGACAAGAGGTCCAGCTACACAGACCTCAGTATGGCAGGTTGGTAAACACACACGCACGCACACACACATCCTCTCTCACACCACTGCAGAGCAGTCACTGCAGGTTAGGAGAACATGTTGCATATTTAAGAACCTAATATCCCAGTCCCATAGCAACATCCCAGTCCCGTTGTAATGTGCCATTACCGGTCCCAGGTCTCAGAGGGAGAGCCATGCTACCATATAACATGAGCTAGTTGAGAGTGTTGGTGTGTATTTATCCCTGGGTTCATATACTCATGTACAGCTGCACCCATTTCCGACACACTGTTTTCCACTCTGCTAAGCACAAAAGCCCCATGCTGGGAGTGAGGCCTACAAATACCTGGGATTTGTCACCACTGAAAAGTCGTTTGGTATTAGCTGGTATTTGAATGCAGGTGGTATTATTGAGTTAGTTATTAACATACAGTCTTGTTAACTCTGGCTGTGTCCATGCGTAGGAATTACTGTGAGAAACGTGAGTTCCCTTTGGTTGATTTTAGGTTTTGAGATAATAATAAAAAATATCTACAGTGCGGGAGTAACATTCTGTGTGTGTGTGTGTGTGTGTGTGTTTGTGTATTCTCTCCACAGCAGATCACCTGCTCCGAGCCTCACCTGGGTCTCACACACCCTCCGCTCTCCAGCGGGTGCCCAACATGGACTCCTCTAAGTCCCTCTCAGGTGTGTGTGTGTGTGTGTTTGCATACCTGCCTGTGTGTGTGTATAGCCTGCATTAGGCCAGTTTCTTCGACATAGTAGTGTGACCAGCAACAGTGGTCTAGAAAGTGTTGGTTAAACGTGGTGATAACCCCAGCAAAGTTCTGGTACATTCTCAGTACCTGCAGTGTGGTCACCTAAACTGAAACAGCCTATGTATAGTGTGGACCTCTGTTTCCCCTTTTCCACCAGCGTGAACCGGGTGCTGGTTCAGAGTTAGTGCCGGTTCAGAGTTAGTGCCGGTTCAGAGTTAGCGCCGGTTCAGAGTTAGCGCCGGTTCAGAGTTAGCGCCGGTTCAGAGTTAGCGCCGGTTCAGAGTTAGCGCCGGTTCAGAGTTAGCGCCGGTTCAGAGCTGGTTCAACTAACGAGCCTTCTAAGAGCCGGTTTGCTTTTTCCGCCGGCTAGAGAGCCACCACAGAGCCAGGTCAAACATCACTGTGTTATGTCTCATCGTTCCCAGTAACGCTAGCGCCAAACATAACATTAACAGTGGCGGACGTAGCCTTACATTCCAAATGACAATTGAGAATAACAATGATAACGTAACAGCCTATTTGGATTCTTCTTAACATCGAAAGTAAGATACGTCAGCCGTGGCATGTAGCTGCCCACCTAACATCCATTACGCTGGTAATCGATCACACCGCAGTTAAACACATCTATTAAACTGTAGTGGAAGAATTCAGATATAGCTAATAAAGGAAGGAATCTCTGTCAAGTCAGGTGGCTTTTATTGACCTTTCAATCACATACGTGGTACAGTGCACAGTGAAACAAAACAAAGTTTGGATTTTGAAATGTAGAGAACCGGTTTGAGGTTAGGCACTGGCTCCAAACCAGCAGTCAAAATAACTTGGTGGAAAAGGAGTGTGTGTCAAACAAAAAATTTGGAGGTATTGGGAGGTATTGATTTTAATAAAATTTGTTTAGCAAATATTTTCATTCAAAGCTAAATACAAATGGTAAAGAGCACAAAACAAGACTGTCAATCTTTTTTGCCGAAAATATTACATGTATGGGACTGATCTGGCCGCCATTGTTGCAGGTTGCGCAGTATTCACATACCCCTCGGTTTCAAGTAAGCTCCCGAAAACACTTGGTTTTAAGGGGTGTTTACCCCTTCGTCTTAGCCCTACCCTTCGATCAAAAAGAGTATTGGGTCACCACTTAATCTCACCTGAACGCGCAAAACTAAGGGCTAGGGATAAGGGCTAGGGATAAGGGCTAGGGGTAAGGGCTAGGGGTAAGGGCTAGGGGTAAGGGCTAGGGGTAAGGGCTAGGGGTAAGGGCTAGGGGTAAGGGCTAGGGATAAGGGCTAGGGGTAAGGGCTAGGGGTAAGGGCTAGGGGTAAGGGCTAGGGATAAGGGCTAGGGGTAAGGGCTAGGGGTAAGGGCTAGGGGTAAGGGCTAGGGGTAAGGGCTAGGGGTAAGGGCTAGGGATAAGGGCTAGGGATAAGGGCTAGGGGTAAGGGCTAGGGATAAGGGCTAGGGGTTAGGGGTAAGGGCTAGGGGTAAGGGCTAGGGGTAAGGGCTAGGGGTAAGGGCTAGGGGTAAGGGCTAGGGGTAAGGGCTAGGGGTAAGGGCTAGGGGTAAGGGCTAGGGGTAAGGGCTAGGGATAAGGGCTAGGGATAAGGGCTAGGGATAAGGGCTAGGGGCTAGGGGTAAGGGCTAGGGGTAAGGGCTAGGGGTAAGGGCTAGGGGTAAGGGCTAGGGGTAAGGGCTAGGGGTAAGGGCTAGGGGTAAGGGCTAGGGGTAAGGGCTAGGGGTAAGGGCTAGGGGTAAGACAGAGTATCGGGATTCGGCCTAAATCTGGTGTTGGCTCCTGTGTGTTCACTCCTGCCCGCTCCTCCCCCCAGTCTCCCGCAGGAGCAGCGAGGAGCTGAAGAGGGACCTGTCCGCGCCGGACCCCGCTCCACCCTCCGTCTCCCTCATCACCCTGGCCGTGGCTGCCTCCTCCCCCTCCTCCTCCTCCCCGACTGCCTCCGTCACCCCGTCGGCGAGGGGCCGCTTGCGGTAGGGCGCACCGTGTGTGTGTGTGGGGAGGCTCGTCCCTTTCAGCCCCCCCACCTCATAGATAAACATGGAAGCAGATGAGCCTCGCTGACAGATTAATGGCCCGCTCTAACAGCAGGAACAGGAGGATGACGGGAACCACTGGCCATCACAGTGAGGCCTGACTGGAAGCCCGTCGAGCTGAAACCTGATAAGCAATCAACCGACGCTTGATTAGCTTGAACGTCCGGGCGGCTGAAAAGACCCGTCCTCCTTTTTCCCTTTTTCTTTTGGTTGTTGTCCCCCCTCGCTTTCTGTCACAGTGTTTCTGAATGATTTAATCTCGCAGAAGGGCCTCCTCCTTTGTCCTTTAGCCCGTCGAGCTAATCACTCAGCGGAGGCTGACAATGAGCAGGGGTAGGAGAGTTGTTTTCGGAGAGTAATGTTACCGTTCCTAAGAAGGGCTCAACAGGACATTTTGTTTCACTTTTGGAGATGCGTAGTGTTTTTGCAGATCACCAACACTGTAAAAAGCTAACAGCCATGTAAATACTGAACTTAAGATCTCCCTTTTTTCCTTCCGTCTCTCTTTTTCTTTCTTTCTTTTTTCTCTCTCTCTCTCTCTCTCTCTCTCTCTCTCTCTCTCTCTCTCTCTCTCTCTCTCTCTCTCTCTCTCTCTCTCTCTCTCTCTCTGTCTCTCTCTCTCTCTCTCTCTCTCTCTCTCGTCCTCTCTCTCTCCCAGGGAGGAGAGGAAGGACCCCCTCTCAGCGCTGGCCAGGGAGTACGGGGGATCCAAGAGGAACGCTCTCCTCAAGTGGTGCCAGAAGAAGACTGAAGGATACCAGGTACAGCCTGCCAGGCCCCGCGGGTAGAGGGGCACTGTCTGGCTCCGTCACGTTACAGCGTCTGTGGCACCTGGCTCTGGCCCACAGCAGGCTGCTCATTTGTCAACAGAGTTGTCATACACACACACACACACACACACACACGTATACAGTCTGGGGTGTAATCAGTGTCAGCGTAGCCGCACACAGGGCGTTCACCGCGTACCTGATCCGGGTGATTTACGCGTGGGCTACTCTGGCGAGGTTTAGAAAGCGCGGAGCGAATACGACACCTCACAGTTTGGTCGAAAAATTAGGCGTGCGTATTTGCGCATATTACGTTTGATAAGGCGTGCGTATAGGCATGCGTTACGCGTGCTTCGAATACTTTGCTCAGGGATGAACATCCTCATCACTAGAAGCGCGGAGACGTTTTTCCCGACTCGTTGTCCGAAAGTGAACTTGCCTTGGGTCTGTATGTCATTGGTTGTGTGCACAAGGCCAGCGTGACGCCTGCGTGACGTGTGTGTGAATGCCTCTGTCCATTGTAAGTCTATGTAAAGTTCTCGCGTGCGTTCAGAGGTTTGATATCATCGCGCAGGCATGTGCAGGTGTAACTGTGCGCTTTGCATATTAACCTGTGACATGTATTACGCCTCATATACACTCACACACACACGTATACACACATGCACTCACACACACCCACACACCAGCATCCTCTATTTGCCCCAATCAGTTTTGTCAGGTTTGCTTTCTCAAGGTTCAATGACGTATTTATGGGACACACAATGTGTTCTTACCTGTGAATAGTGTTTTGATAAGCGCTGTCTAGCCCTTGGGGCTAAAGCAACAACAGTCTTTTCCCGTCCTGTTAATTTCCGAACTGACCTCCTCCCCTCCATACATCCCACCTTTCCTCCATACTTTTCTTCCTCCCTTCTCCTCTTTCGAGGCTTTTAAAGATGTTTACCTACCAGGCCAGTCCGTGTAGTTACTATGGCGCCAGTTATGTCCCGCCCATAGCAGGAAGTGAGCCAAATTTGACCAATAGTCTGGTCCTCTGCCGGGCTGCCCTCTTTTCTGAGGAGGGAGGGTGCAGGTTAGCGTGTATACAAACTTGGCAGTCCTTTTGTATATAAGACAAGACCTCAGGTTTAACCCCCCCTTTTGTTTTTGGTTTCTGCCCAAGACAAACATGGGACGCGGCTTTCTGATTGGTTCATAGTCAGTCTCTCCTTTGCTTCACTTGTTTATCCTCACCGTCTCCATCTCCTTTGTGTCAGTCATATCAGCGTCAGAAGACTGAGTGAAAGTTGTTAGTTAAACTAGCTCAGTGATGGTTATGCGTGTGTGTGGGTGTGTGGAGTAAAACGCTCAGCTTTTACACACACACACCCAGCCCTGCCAGGAAAAAGATGAGAAAAGTTCAAGCCTGTCATGTATGAGGATCCACCCGCATCTGGGTCCTGGTTGCAGCACCCTGCGTGCTCTGCTAGCACCATGAATCCATGGCCTCTTTACACCAGCTACAGAGTGAACAGGTCCAGACCCCCTGTAGCTTATCCGCTGTCACACTGAGTCGTCTCTCTCGGGTCCCACAGAGCGCTCCCACACCTCTGGGTGTAGCCCGCTGCGCGCTAACTACCGGCCGTTGTCTCAGGTTCACATGCTGTTGGTTTCTCCCCAGGATCCCACTCAGACTGCTCGACACTGTTGATTGGGCACCCTGTGGTAACTGGCGTCAGACTCGGTGGGCCTACGTTCTCTCCCCAGGGGCCTCTCACATTCCACACCACATTTGATTGATCCCCGCGTGGCACACGGTGTACCGCTTGACCCAAGATGGCTGCCTCGTCTGGGTGTAGATGAACTAGCTCACCTGTTCACTGAGAACCTGGAGTTTGAGTTGGCTCTCCTTAGTTTCCATAGCCTCCTTAGCATTAAACACGTGCTATTTTTTCAAATGAATCATCATCAAAGAGCAGGATGTGACCGGGGCCCTAACCTCGCCATTACCAAGCCACTAAATGTACAGACTCTCTTCCTCCCTCCATACTTCCTCAGTTTATCTGTGCTAGAGGCCCGGCGGAGGAGGGGTGTTCAGGACGAGTGGACTGGTCCCACTCCGTCAGGGCTGCAGCTGACCCCCTTAGTGGCGTTTACTCCACTCGACCATTTCTGATGTGCCTTTCGTGCTGGCTTTCACACGTCGCGGAACATTACAGAACACGGGTTGGATCCCAGAGGCTGTATGCGGACCGGCCCTTTAAAAGTTCTCCGTTCTCAGCATACCCAGAGTAGCCCTGATGCACAGGGCTATGGAATTGGTGTGGCTCCCTTAGGGTTTTTTTTCCTTCAACGACAAAAGAAAACGGTCTTCTCTGGTCTCTTCACCTCTCTGCCCTCCTCTCCTCCCCTCTCTCTAGAACATTGACATCACCAACTTCAGCAGTAGCTGGAACGATGGGCTAGCCTTCTGTGCTGTCCTCCACACCTACCTCCCTGCCCACATACCCTACCAGGAACTCTCCAGCCAGGACAAGGTGAGGAAGAGGATGCACGCGCACGCCTCTCGAAAAAACAAAACAAATTTCAGATGTTCACACACACACACACACATCTCAATCAAAGTCATATCACAAAAATCCTAAAACATACAGTTAGACGCAGTCAAATACCCTTTCAGTGGTATCTCTCGTTTGCATAGAAAGTTTGCATTATGTACTTGCATTGACCGTTGAACAGCACGAGCAGAATATTGTTCTGCTCGTCTTATTGGCCCTGCTGAAGCATGGAATGTCCTTGTTTGTCCTCCTCTCCAGAAGAGGAACTTCACGTTGGCTTTCCAGGCGGCCGAGAGCGTGGGGATCAAGTCCACACTGGTAGGTTTCTCCAAAGACATTAGAAACAGCCAAAACCCGGGGGTTATTTCAAACGCTTTGGCTCTCAAGGATTTGTCATACCAGCCTGTTTGGGATTTATTCGACTCGAGCCCTCTCACCCATCCAATCCTCAGATAAGCGTGTCACGGTTTGGATTCAAACTGCCGAACGTCCTCGTGACCAACTCGAACCATTGACCGTGAGAACAGGGAGAAATGATTCAGAACTTCTCATACCGCACAGTATGTCAATATTTAGGCCGTGGCCGCTGCAACTTCGAAGCGTTGTTTTAAACAGCCTGAGCTGAGCAGGCACACAGAGCTGATCTACGGTCTCCCTCAGCCCCCCTCAGCCCCCAGTAGTGCCCAGGAGGCCTAACCTTAAAAGAAGATATGGCTCCACCCACGGCGGCCTACTGCAGGTTGGGCTGAATGTAAATGTATTGCAACAGGTCTGGGTTTCGTCTTGAGAAATCCAGACATCCCCCCCCCCTCCCCGAACAAACACACACATACACGCCCTTTACACACACACTTGCCTTGAACCCCACGCACACAAACGTGTGCGAAAGCCTAACACAATATGCCTGTTTCAGTTATATGGTCATTGATATACTGCGTACAGCATGACTTTCCTTGGGTTGGAGAGTTCAGTGGAAAATGTTTGGGAAGACCTCCTCCTGTGCCAAGTGCTGTGTATTCTTACTTGGTGGTTTGTTATGCTGTACCTGGACGAAGAATGTGTTGTCCCTCACGCACCCCTAGCAATGTTAGAAGAGCTTCCTTGGAAGCTTCTCTGGATGTTCCTCTCTCCTCTCTCCAATGAGCTTTGGTGTCGTCATCTTTCTTCTCTTCCACTCATCTTCCATTTTTGCCACCCCTCTATGCCCTTTTTCTCTCCATTCCTCTTTTCTCCGTGATCTCTCTCTCGTGTTCTCTCTCTCTCTCTCTCTCTCTCTCTCGTGTTCTCTCTCTCTCTCTCCATCTCTCTCTCTCCATCTCTCTCCATCTCCATCTCTGTGTCTACCTCCGTCTTTCTCTCAGGACATTGGAGAGATGGTGCACACTGAGAGGCCAGACTGGCAGAGCGTGATGACCTACGTCACCGCAATCTACAAATACTTTGAGACCTGACCTCCGGTCCACCCTCGACCCCCACGCTCCCTTCCATCGTGACTGCAAACCCCACGTCTCTCCGCCACACCGGACATCGAAAAAGAATCTGTGCTTATGCCATGCAACCTGCAATGACTGCTGTGAAGTGGCGTTGAACTGTAGAGATAAATGCTAAGGCCTGAGATTACTTTATGTGGCCTCTCAAGGGCAAATTCTTAAAGACATTTGTTGGTGGATAAAGGCTATTGGGGATGATATCCTTTGACTTTGAGCTGTCCACCTTGCCCAGACTACCTGCAGTGACCTGGTCCCAGCTTGTACTGACACCCCACACAGCAAGCTGAGCCAGTCCATTAAGGCCATGCTGGACTGAAGAATTACAGTCCGTAGCGTTCTGACTCTGGTATCCTCTTAAAAACTAGCTTGCCAGTAGAAGAAAATAAAAGCCTTCGTCCACAATTTTTGTGTTCGCTAAATGAATTTTTGGTAGGAGTGCCTTACCAGAAAAAGTGTTTTGCAAACCTCTTGAAACACCAGGAAGCTATTTTTAGACCTGTGTTTGTTGAAATAGACAGCCGGCTTGAACCAGGCCTGATTTTTGTTAGATCATTTTTCAGACTATTGAAGCAAATAGAAACACAGTTGCCTGAGCTATTGTTCTTACATATTCCAAAGATGAGGTCACAATGTTGACGCTGAGCAAATCATTAACTCATTCAGTGTTATATTAGTCTGTCTCTCAATCTCTGCAAACTGTGAATAGGACGATCAACAATGGGAGACATTTGTCATTTCAACTGGTGGCCGTGTCATGTTTTCAACAGCACTGTGAATGTTGTTGGGGTTAAGTTCCTAAAGGTTAGAGCTTGGCCATATTGACCATGCTCAAGGGCTACATTGTTTTCAGTGTGGCGAACACCCACAGTCTTACTGAACATGACAGGGAGCTAATGTTATAAGCTAAACGTTGGGGCATTACAGTAAACGAGGCATGGATTAGTGTTTAACAAATCCTTGTTGGTTTCATAGCACAACTGGGGTGGAGGTGGCAACAGGGGGGATGGGGGGGGGATCTTGGCTGTTCATTCCCGCAATGGAATGTGTTAAACCTTCATTGATGCCATGGAAACCACTTTCATAGGTAAAACAGTAGTTATGCCTCTCCCCTCAGGGAAGAGAAACGGGTTAGTTATAGTAAATATGCTCCGAATCATGGAGAAAGCTTATTGAACTGCTAAAATATGTTTGACAATTTCAAAGTTTATGAAAGCACACTACGAAGAAACTGAATGTTATGTTGTCCATTTGCTACTGCACGTCATATAATCACATACAAAGAAACGACTTTTGAAGTTGTTGTTTTTCCTCTGACTGAGGTAGTCAGTGTAGCTTTCGGTCAGCATATGCCTTTCACTAGCAAACTGCACCCGTCATAGTCAAATAGTGGCTCTCAATCGTAAAGTCAGTCAACTGACCTATCCGTCAACAACAATGCTGAGTTTTTGATAAAAGTGCTCTGACTCTTCTCACCTCAGTCAAACGTTTGTGGCGTGGTTCAGAAGCTCTTTGTGGTTTGTTTCACTTCCTGCGCTGTAGAAAGGACCAAATTGAGCAGCAATCGGCTCCATCTTCATAAAACGTCTAGACGTCTTATAGTTAGCTGTCTGTTTAAAAATAGGGCTATCGATGTCCTTTCGTCTACTGTCATTTCCAGATATTCAGCATAACCTAGTCTAGGCCGGCTGGTCTGGGTTTGCTAATCTATGCCTGCTAGTCAAGGTCTGGGTACTGTAATGGTGAGTCTTTGTCATACGTCTAACAGACGTGCTGTTGAAGGGGAGTCTTGTCGACAGGAAACTGATGCTTGGTGTTGGTTCCTCTCCTGTTTGTACCTCTCCTCACATGTCTAGAGCCACAGGTAGCATAGTGACTTATTTATGTGTCAGTCCTGTCAAGCAATGGACACAAAGAATGTTATTTGTGTTTGTTATTTTTATGTACTGTAATATTGAACACTACATTCATGAATTAGAGGACCATTTTCTTCAAGGTTTTGGTGAATTGAGTGAATATAATTTTTTTTTGGGGGGGGAGGTCAAAACCTTGATGTAAGGATCAATATTTTGGTGTAACTTATTTTTGACAAATTGCTGGGGATTTGTCTTAATTGTGTGAGGAGAAAGGTATATTTAAAGAAAGTGTGTTTTATACCCACTTTATTAGTGTGTGTGTGTGTGTGTGTGTGTGTGTGTGTGTGTGTGTGTGTGTGTGTGTGTGTGTGTGTGTGTGTGTGTGTGTGTGTGTGTGTGTGTGTGTGTGTGTGTGTGTGTGTGTGTGTGTGTGTGTGTGTGTGTGTGTGTGTGTGTGTGTGTGTGTGTGTGTGTGTGTGTGTGTGTGTGTGTGTGTGTGTGTGTGTGTGTGTGTGTGTGTGTACGTTGGTTATACTAGATGCCTTGTAGCAGTATTATGCAGTATGATTACATTTGAGTGTATAATGTTAATCTTAGACACTTTTATCATAATTGTATGCACCTCTATACTTCTGTGCCATACACCTCACTCCATTATATACTAACTTGTGTGTTTGTTCCATTTGATGCTAATAAAATCACTGAAAGTTAAAAGTTTCCTTTTCATCATTTCTTATCATTATTCTATTGTTTGTCTTTATGGCAAAAAAACTAAACATGGCCGGAAATCTTCTCTAAAACCATGAAATGAAACTGAATTGGAAGTAAAACCCCTTCCTTCAACGCCTCCAGCAGAAGATGGAAACAGTTTTTTTGCACATCATGAGCAGCCTAGAATAGGCTGAGGTGTTGCCACAACACCCACATCTCCACGTCAGGTCTGTGTGTGGGCCAGGCCATGCATCTCCCAGCATCAGACTGGAGGAAGCAATTGAACAGTTGCATAGCTCATGCAACAGGGATGGGATGTTTCTATTCACTTACAGAGAAACTTGCATAACAGCCGCCGATCTCTTTGAAGGGTGTGTATGTAGAATTTGTAGTCGTCGTTTTTTTATTTTTTTTATGTTCCGTTGTCTCTTAAAACTCAGAATCTGTAATCTGATGCAGGTCCCTGTACCAGTTAAATTCCAATCAGCCCAACTCAAACACTGGTCTCCCTGGTCTCACTGGTGTCTGGGCATATGAATGGACGGGTGCCCTCACAAATCAACCATGTTCAACATATTTATCTGGAGACAGGATTAGACATCAGTGTTACCGGTCATCAACCAGATTGCACTTCTCTGAACCCTCTAATCCAAGGCAATGACTGCATTTATGAGAAAGGGCCTTAGACACCACGATTTCAAATCAATTTAATATCAAATCTGTGTTCTTTTCACTCGCTTCCATGTGCATGTCTGAGCAAATGTTGAGTGTCCTGAGACCACAGGGATTTGAAATACATTTAAAGCTGCAATAGGTAACAGTATAATAGGAATTCAAACATGCTAATGCCTGGAACAGGATAGCTGGAACATAATTGTCTGGAAGTAGCAAGAAACTGATATTCAAATTGACATTGATATTCAGCTGGCACTGAGCTGTCTGTGTTTCTAAACGACTCTCAGAAAGCCACATTATCTTACATAACATGTTTAGAGGGAGGAAATGTAATTGTTACTGAAAACAAATCATACCTATTGTAGCGTTAATCTAATTTCTAATCTGTGTCCCTTTGACTCAAGTTTATGATGAATTGAAACCTGACGTGTGCGCGGGTTGCTGAGTGATTTCAGTTTGACATAATACTATAGATCAGTGGTCTTATGCCTACAACAATGGATGCATTTTTATTGTGATCTAATTTTAGCAACAGACTGGTTACATGACTAGGAATTCTTCTGACACTGAGAAGGACTGATCCCTGCAGTTGTACACTTAATGATGTTAAACCTCAACATGGCCCATTATAGTCTATTAATCTTCTCACCACTGAAACGGATCCTGGCAAGGCTATAGAGTATTGTTATGCAAACACATATTTACGAACACAACACGTGCGTGGTGGCTAACTTTTGAAATAGAAAAATTATCCGGCCGATCTAGTCTTAGTCTAAAAAAAAAAGAAGAAAAAAAAGAAATGCGTGCCTTACATGTGGCTCATGGAAGGCGCGCGCCTGGAAAAGAGCGCCTGCCACTGCGTTTCCCTGTTACTACCTCAAAACGCTCTCTCGACCCTCTATAACCGATCTGCACCCGTTAGAAGAAACCGTTTATCCAATTTACGCGTTTTCAATAAACAAGTCATTTTAATATTTCGTGAATCAGTGTTAAAAAGATGATTCACTTTATAGTTTTCGTATACTGTAAAAGTAGAGGCGAGCGCAAAGACGCACGTAGCCTACTTGGATAGATGGTTTGATCGTTGTTGTGCGTTTGCTTGAGAAGATTGCTGACTGACCAAGAAGGTAAGTACCAGGAGTAGCTTCTCTCTATCCACACTTTGTATCCAATGTAAAGGTATCCAGACTTCTCTGTTAATGAATGAATAATTTAGGCTTTCTGACAGGTAACGTAGCATTACAGTTACCTAATTTAATTGATCATTTTTTCACATCTGAATTTACCTAATTTCATTGTTTTGTAACTGTCTCTAAAAAGATCATCACTGATCATTGCTGATCATTACCGATTACTTTATCACGGTTACACTTAACATTTTGGAGTCTGATGGTCACGACTCATAAAGATAATGCAAGTAGGCTATACCTTAATAAAATAACTTCCTGCGTGAGGTAGATTATAAATCTATCCTCGTCTCAGAGCCACACGTGGTATGCAGCAACTCTTTTAAGGTCTGATTCCCATAGGCTACTTGTTTTTAACAGCAAAATTTATTTTCCCTTTATTAGATCTTATAAGTCACACGATCCGATGTAACGGTTCGAGTTTGTTTTGCATAGTTAGCTTGGTTGAAACGGGGTTTTTGTTTCCATCCTAATCTTAGTCGATTCGTCAGGGCATTGATGTAAGACAGACCTGTAGTCTTTCACCAGCTTTACACACAGAGTAATAGCCAAAAGCAACATGGCCACTGTTGTGGTGCCTAGTCAGTATTTTGATTGACAACACTGTGATAGGGTCCCTCCAAAGGATGTGAGGGTGCTTATCACTTCCCAAGGCATGTGCCCCACAAACCCTCCCTTACTCCCGATGCTGACTCATGTACTGTCATTACCGCCTCACATATGCTGCTGGCACATAGCCTACAGTTAGACGCATGTACAAATACACACAGACAGATAAGCAACTCCTGCACTACCTTTATCATAACACATGACCTTCCCTTGCATGAAAGCAGGACACAGAAACAGACCCTGCCTCTGTCAGGGGTTAGGCAAGGACAGGGGAAGTAGACTAGTTAGCCCGGTAGAAAAAAGAACCAAACTTTCTCTTCTGTGTTAGCCATCTATCTCGTTTTGACATTAGGTTGGGCTCTGGTATGACTAGCCTGTCTGAGCTGGAATTCCAAACAGTTTCAAAGCACTGAGGTCAACTGTTGTCTATAGACTTTCATGGAATTGGGGTAATGCCAGAGACATGGGGCTTTCTATGAAATCTCTCTCTCCCTCCATTTCTCTTTATGCTGACTTGTGCCCGGCTTACGAAGCCTTCTGTCTACAAGCGCAGGAACAGACACATTTATGATGAGTTTCCGTTCGGGAAAGTCAGGTCTCAGCTCTCAACATTACTACACCGTAAATACATCAGCAGCGTTGGTGTCAGAATGAATAAAGAGATATTTACATTTAGTCATTTAGCAGACGCTCTTATCCAGAGCGACTTACAGTAAGTACAGGGACTTTCCCCCGAGGCAAGTAGGGTGAAGTGCCTTGCCCAAGGATATGTGTTGATGATGAGACAGTGCAGTAAGTGAAGTAAGTATGTGGTATTACTGGTTTATGACACACGGGCAGTTCCTGAGAAGAAACTAGGTCATGTTTGCATGTCCAGATACAACTAGGATCTGAATGACGCTAGGTTCACTGTCCTTGGCCAGCCCCCTATTCAATGTATTGGGAGTCCCTGAATGTCCCTGTACTTACTGTACGTCGCTCTGGATAAGAGCGTCTGCCAAATGACTAAATGTAAATGTAATGTAAATGTAAATGTCCTTATCTCACACTATTGGTCCCTTACGGGTTGTGTGTGGGCCAATTGGCTCCTGCGTGTGCTACACGAAACCTCACACACAGCTGCTGTCCGATCTGATAACATCACGCTCGGTGTCCCTCAGTCCTGACTAACTTCAAAGTACTCCTCTATTACGTACACACACGTACACACACAACCTGTACTGATTGATGTCTTTACCAAGGTGTAGGGTCTTTTTCTCTCTCTCAAACACACGGACATGTTAAAAATGTTCTCTCTTCCTCTCCGTACCTCCCAGTCCCCCGGGCCCAACCAACCCAATAAACTGAATATACTAGGCCACTTTTCAAACTCTCTTTGTTAAAGGTAACCGGAGGGAAACATGCCAACAATCTCAACAATATATCGTGAGCTGTTTTTAGAATAGGAGTCCCTGACTTCTCAATGGATTGGTGAAAACCACACCTTGAACAGAACAAACACAAGTCAAAAAGGTCCGTTCCAAGAATAACAGCGTGGATGTAAAACTAGCAATAATTCAATGGAACTATCATGCACGTAATTGTCAGTAATTAGGGAGGAAAATGTCTGAGCATGATCTATGTGGGAGGGAGAGGCTTTAGAGAAAACGTAAAATATAGCTGAATTGTTGACCTCTTTTCTGTGAGAAATTGACCTCTTCATTCTGGCAAGATATACTGTCTTCCTGACCTGCTCTGTGCACAGTGAGTGTGTGTGAGGAGTGTGCGAAAGGTTTGTCAGTGACTGACCTGCAGCCTTCTGAAATTCAAATATAAATGTTGCTTTATCGGCATGAATGTAACAATAACAACGTGTCTTTCTCTCTCTTCCTAGGGTTGCAAGTGACAAGGGGGATGCATCACTCCTCCAGCCTCCTCAGGCACTAGCTTGATCTGAACCAGGAGACCAAGAGAGAGAGAAAGAGAGAGAGAACGAGATAGATAGATAGAGAGACAAGGGGTGATTAACACACAAATCACTACGCAACCTGGTGTTTGTGGCTGTTGGCACCACTTCATGAACACTGCAGACATCGTCAGGAAGTAGATGGTGAGGCGACAGAACGATAGGCAAATGGAAAGCCAGATAGCGATCCACAGACAGAGACAGAGAGAGAGACCGAGAGGACGAGAAGCGAGTATGTGAGCGCGTAGCCGGATGAAGTTTCGCACGGGCGAGTGGAGCAATGCTTGCGGAGAGTGAAAGTCTCCTACCCATCTCCTGCCGGTCTCACCCCGCCGCTGCCTCTCCCCGCGCCCTGCTATGTTGACGGCCGAGTCTCTGGTGTACATGGGCCTGGAGGTGATCATCGCCGTCCTCGCCGTGGTCGGCAACGTGCTCGTCTGCTGGGCCGTCTGCCTCAACAGCACGCTGCAGAGCATCACCAACTTCTTTGTGGTGTCGCTGGCGGTGGCGGACATCGCCGTGGGCCTCCTCGCCATCCCCTTCGCCATAGCCATCAGCACGGGCTTCTGCGCCAACTTCCACGGGTGCCTGTTCATCGCCTGCTTCGTGCTGGTGCTCACCCAGAGCTCCATCTTCAGCCTGCTGGCCATCGCCGTCGACCGCTACATCGCCATCAAGAGCCCGCTCAGGTGAGGCCTTTCTGGGGGGGAGGGGGGGGAGGGGGCAGAAAGGGGTCTGGGTGGGTGGGGGTGAGGGTGGGAGGGGGACACACCGTAGAAGTGTGGCTTCAGTGGTCCATGGTCATCAGCTGACGTCTGAAGTTGGGGGAAAGTGAGAGGTGGAGACGGACGCGGAGATTTCACAGAGATTTCACAGAGATTTCACAGAGATTTCACAGAGGTTTCACAGAGATTTCACAGAGGTTTCACAGAGATTTCACAGAGATTTCACAGAGATTTCACAGAGGTTTCACAGAGATTTCACAGAGGTTTCACAGAGGTTTCACAGAGGTTTCACAGAGGTTTCACAGAGGTTTCACAGAGGTTTCATTGAAAGCAATGAGATGGAGAGACAGACAGGGAGCGAAAGAGAGGGGAACAATACACAGAGAGGAGCCGTGTGTTTTTAGCCTCCACAGCTAGACATAAACGTGGAGGTTCCATGTCATTTGGGACGCACGCCCTGGAGGACTGCTCTGCTTCTTGGCTAACTAATGTGCCAAGTATAATGCATTTGTGTATCGAGAAACACATTGAATTACAGACAAAGGGTTATCCAATTACAGCAACCCCCACCCCACGACACACACCACCGCCAATGTCAGCCTAGACAGAGATAAATGTCACTACAAGCTTGAGTGGGTTAGTGTTGCTGTGCTGGTTGAAGGATTACATCTGCTGAAGGCTTTGATCATTATCATCTCGCAAAATCAACACCAAGTGGAGAGGGGGGGAGAGAAGAAGAGGGGGGGGGGAAGAGGTGAAGAGAGGACAGGACAGGAGAGGAGAGGGGGGAGAGAAGAGGAAGGGGTAGAGGGGAAGGGAGGGGAAGGAGGGAAAGAGAGGAGAAGACAGGATAGGAGAGGATACCTTAAGTGGCCTCTTATCGGGTGCATTATGAGATGGACACACTCACGTAAGTAGGGATCGGCAGCATGCCATGTCAGCACACAAACACCCAGAAAGCATTTTCATATCCACACAAGATTTTATAGTCTTGAATCTCCCCAAGGTATACCATCACAAAAGGTTGCATTTCCCTAGCTCTGACTTCCTGTTGAAAGAACTTGTTTCAAAGGGAAGATACGACCGATAAGAAGATGTGTAATGTAGATTTATATGAGTCCATAACTATCAAACAGATGTGGGGTTTTTTATTTCTTTTTTACCCGTTATTTAATGACACAGGTTATGTGTATTCTATTTGTTGCAGTTGGTTCCTTTATTTCCTGTCATATATTACCACAAGAAGACCTGCCTGTAATGTTGACACAGAACTGGAACAAAACAGAAACACACTATAAATAGAGTTACATACTGTACTACCACATCACACACCTGTTGGTTGGGAACAGTTGTTGGTGTGGTCTGATAACCTACAAAGCTTTATTCATAGTATTTGTTTACGGTATGAGAATCAGCTGACCTTCAGATCTCCAGATAGGTCCAGTTCTAGGGTCAGAGGTGGGATGACGGGATGGCAGTGAACAGCTACATAAACAGCTTGATCTTATCCACTCGACACTTGTTACGTTGACCGTTAATAGGGTAAATTGCCCCCAATAAATGGCTCGAAAGTCTGTTTATTTGCGAGCCGTGGTTCGTGCAGTACTCCGTTCTACATGGGGGCAATGTGACTTCTGGGCAACTAATGAGGCACAAGGGTGCCATTTGATGTTAACCCGTGCGCTGCCATTTATCGGAAGAATATCAAAAGAAGAAATAACGGGGTTCAGCTTTAAAACCCAATTCTCTGTCAGTAACTGGGAGTCAGGTGGCTGAGCGGTTAGGGAAGCGGGCTAGTAATCAGAAGGTTGCCAGTTTGATTCCCGGCCGTGCCAAATTATGTTGTTTCGTTGGGCATTTAAGAACTAGTTTACTATCTGCAATAAGATGGCACTCACACAATGTAGCAGACCAGTTCCACTGCTCACTCAGGCACTGGGTTTATGACTATATTACTGCCTGTAAAAGCAACCAACATAAAAAGGCATTGTTTTCTTGCAGGAGACTGAGTCACCAGAGGGTCTGTCATTTACTATCAGTCATTGTGCCTCCCCGACATCTCATTATGCAATTTTCGAGACATAAATCTACCACAACATTTGGTGAGAGGTTTAATGACTGTCTAAATTACCGTAGATATAGTAAGCCTCATTTTCATATTTCCCATCATACTGCATTAATTATTTTTAGTAACGCAAAACATAACGTCATGAGGAGTCTCCTGGAGTCTGCTCTGCATTTGCATACATTGTTTACAAATTGGCTTCTGTGATAAATTGGTCAGTATATTACCATAATGTTACTGTACTGAAACCCTCCGACACACACACACGCCAACACAAACAGGTGGTCAGATGGCTGAGCGGTTAGGGAATCAGGCACTTCACCCTACTTGCCTCGGGGGGAATGTCCCTGTACTTACTGTAAGTCGCTCTGGATAAGAGCGTCTGCTAAATGACTAAATGTAAATGTAACTCTGTCAGTTTGCAGTAACCATTTTAACAATGTGCTTTGCCAGACCCGGTCTGTGTTTACGCTGTCGATGCAGAGTCACAAATGCTGTGTCCCTGTCTCTGCGGGGGGGCATCGTCACCCTGGCGGAAAAGCTGTAGCAGGTGACGATTGCATAAGGTCCAACTGTGTGTGTGTATGTGTGTGTTACGGGTTTGTTATAAGTAAATTAGCTTTGGTTGGTGCCTGAGCTTTGGTGCCAATAACCGATAATCCAAGGGGTTTAATAATCTTGCCGCCCCTTGGTCCACACACACACACAAAAACACACACACGTTTGTATTGCTATTCTTGTATGAATCATAATTCCGTCTCAGGTGGCTGAGCGGTGAGGGAGTCGGACTAGTAATCCGAAGGTTGCCAGTTCGATTCCCGGTCATGCCAACTGACGTTGTGTCCTTGGGCAAGGCACTTCACCCTACTTGCCTCGGGGGAATGTCCCTGTAGTTACTGTAAGTCGCTCTGGATAAGAGCGTCTGCTAAATGTAAATGTAAATGTAAATTTCAGTTTTTTCTTAACCTAACCTTAACCCAAAAACCTATCCTGAACTCCTAACCCCAACCCATATAGTTATTTTCTAACCATGAAAACCCCCTTAAACCTCCTAAAAAAAGCACTTGAACTTGTGAGGACCTAGAAAATGACACACACACACACACACACACATGCACACACCTAACAAAAGTGGAAAGGTTATGTGTTTGTGTACTCTCCCATAGACAGATACTATGACATAGTAAGAGAGTAAGAATAAGAATAAACCATTTGAAATCATTCAGAACAGATTGTCACAGATGTGTTTTGAAATTACAAGGCTGAAAGTGGAGCCCATTGTTTTTAGTTCCACCGTAGTTCTCACCACTGTTTCTGATTAACCCGCCAAAAAAAGAAGCCTTAGCCAGACTCAGGCCACATCATAGATAAGAGTGAGCCATAGTAACTCTCCCCACATCACAATACAGGTTGGGAAATGCTAATCTTAAATCCACATACAGACCAAGAGCTGATTTCCGCTGTTCCATCTGTTATTGCGATGTGCAGGTCTGTTCCACAATAGAGTCATTTCCCCAGCTGTTGCTGCTAAATGCATAGACCAGCTACATACAATTTTCTTTCCAGTCTGATGGTTGTCCAGAAATTCATTGAACTCACTGGTATGGTAAAGCAAAAATCACAAGTTCAGACCAGTAGACGGAAACCGCCTTTGTTTGACAAGACGGGGTGTGTGTTGAATTTAACGTGTTGGGTTGAATGAAGGAATCTTCTCATTCAAATGTCGGAACGTTTAATCACGTACAGAGTTTTTTTTCTCAGTCAAAGGTGATGGACATTTTGCTGTTTAATTTTTTATCCAGTATCATCCTGTTTATGTATTACATTATTTATCAAATGCCATCATTGTGTTTTGAAATGCTGGTGTATTTATGTAGGCCTACCTTCTACATGGTCATTAACAAACCATCTTTGACTGTGTGTGTGATTTGAGGTTTGGTCATTGAGCCCCTCATGTAAACCCATTGGCTTCAACTGACGGTAGATTGACTGGTCGAAGATGTTTTACATCCATGTTTGTTTGTTCTCTGGGAGTCAGGTGGCTGTGCCAAATGATGTTGTGTCCTACTTGCCTCGGGGGGAATGTCCCTGTACTTACTGTAAGTCGCTCTGGATAAGAGCGTCGGCTAAATGACTAAATGTAAATGTAATGTAAATGTTCTCTGTCTTTCAGGTACAACAGCTTGGTGACGGGCAAGAGAGCGAAGGGTATCATCGCCGTGTGTTGGATCCTCTCCGCAGGCATCGGCCTCACGCCCATGATGGGCTGGAACATGGGCCTGAACGCCACCAACAGCATTGGCCTCACGCCCATGATGGGCTGGAACATGGGCCTGAACGCCACCAACAGCAGCGGGCTGTGCCCGGAGAGCCTGACGGAGTGCCTGTTTGAGGGCGTGGTCACCTTGCAGTACATGGTCTACTTTAACTTCTTCGGCTGTGTGGTGGTGCCCCTCGTGGCCATGCTGGGCATCTATGCCAGCATCTTCATGGCCGCTCGACGCCAGCTCAGGCTCATGGAGCTCAAGGTGGTGCACGGCCACGCGCACGGGGGGGGCACGGCGCCGGCCGGCTCGTCGGCATCCCGGTCCACCCTGCAGAAGGAGGTGCACGCCGCCAAGTCCCTGGCCATGATCGTGGGGCTGTTCGCCTTCTGCTGGCTGCCTGTCCACCTCGTCAACTGCTTCAACTTGCTGTGCCAGGAGTGTGAACGGCTGCACATATGGCTGATGAACATTGCCATCCTCCTCTCCCATGCCAACTCGGTGGTCAACCCCTTCATCTACGCCTACCGCATACGCGAGTTCCGGCTGACCTTCCGGAGGATTCTGCAACAGCATGTGTTGAGGCAGAGGGACGGGCACGGCTTGGCGGGCGGCAGGGGCGTTGGGGGCAGCAGTACCATGCGGACGTCCAGCCATCTTAGCATGGTGGATGGCTCCAGCATGACGGTGGTGAACAGCTATGCTCTGGACCCCCCCAGCACTAACCACACTCCCAAACACAGCCCCTCGACGACCCAGGAGGCTCACAGGGTTGGGAGAGACGTCTCCTCCATCCCCTGTCCTTGGACACCGCCGCCCCACTCAGACCCTGCACCAATCAGTGTCATCAGCAATGGACACCATAAATTGGAGAACTCCATATCGGAAATGGGCCCGACTGGCATTTTGGGACATGTAGTCCAAGGTGGGACTGACGCTGCATACTGTGGGGGAACTACAACTCTGCTGATGGAGGTGAAGGATGGGGGACACATTCTCTTTGTTAATCCAAGACCCTTGTCCCCCACACAGACCAGCCCAACACGCTCCGTTGAGCTGACTGAAGTGGCATGACAGCTGTTTGTATTTTCTACATTATGATCTCAAGGTTATTAGATCACATGACCTTTAAAGACAGGAATCCTCATGTTGGAGCATGGCTTCATTGTGGACGAGTCACATGTCATGAATTAAGAGATGGAGAAGAAGAGAGTTACCAAAGATAATGTGTCAATAGCTTTTTAATCTGAAGAGGGGGAAGAAACTGGTGTCTGGAAAACAGGGGCGGCGCCAGACAATTTTTAATACAGGTGCTGAGGGGGTGCTAGATCATTGACAGGGGGAGCTGCGCAATTATATATATATTATATATAAATACTATTAATACATGAGCCAAACTTGGCCACTCGTGATGCTAATTTGAATGGAACTACAGTTGTGCTACCTGTCGCCTCTGCATCTGCGGCACACGCATCAGCGGACTGCTCTGTGTCAGACAATTAACATCCGATTCTCCGATCAGATTTTCCAGAAATTATTTTTGGGGGTGCTATCGGGGCGCTTTTGTCTTTCTTGGGGGAGCTGAAGCACCTGCTAGCCCCTCCCTAGCGCCGCCCATTCTGGAAAAGCTGCGATAAACTGTTACAGGAATTTGACCTGTTTCTGCATGAACTATAACTTTTCTGATTTCTCTTGATGGATTGTACTAGATTCCAGTTGACACCTTGTTTAGGTTGTTGACATGGAAACATGTTTTTACACAATTTATCTTTCCACAAAAAATGATGTTCTGTACTAATTTCACATTGCCATCTTGTACCACTGTATGTTGTATAAGACCATGACCAAATACATGACTGTACTGTATGATTCCACACATTTCGGCATGAGTTTAAATAATATTTCTTTGCACCCAAAACAGCTCTAGTCATGGTGCAGAGAGAGCTTCTCAAATAGTTTGTTAGCTTGTAAGAAACAAGTAGACAGTTAAACAACAGTTATTATTCCAGTAAAAGAACATGATCATGGTCAGTGAATGTCTGTCTTCTCCTTGGTGGTAAACCATGTAACCATATTTAAGCCCTGAAAATCAGTGGTCCTACTAAGTGAATGCAACTGCATTGTGAATGTGACCAAAGCTCACAGTTGCAATACACATTTTTAAGTCATTGTCAGATTGATCAGATCAACCAAAGTATATTGTCAAATTATGGTGTATGTACTTTACTGTTACTATGATTAAATGTCTTTGAAAAAACTATCTTGGATTGTTGATTGATGGCCATTGTCAATGGTTAATTGATTATTGATCACACCTATTAGTGTGTGTACTGTCACTGACAGAAAAAAACATTGACTGAATATTTTGTTCAACACTCCTTCAAGGCCTTATCCTAACTTCCTGATAAGACAGATGTGAAGCATGTTTCAATTGAATTTGGGATTGTTATGGGCTGTAAAGGAGGATTTGATTGAACAGTGAAGCACAGCTGTAGTAAAAAACAATCACATTACTCTGAGGGGCACAATCAATTTTTGTCAAATAACCCCAGGCAACTTCTCAATGCTAGTTTAGGAGTCTGACTGTAGCTCCAGATCCCAGAGGATTGCCCGTTTGTTCCGATGGCAGCTTGATAGGCTGCAGACTACCTAGCTTCAAACATCATCTGATTCAACTCACAATCTCAAAAGGCAGCTTCACTGTAAGGCTTTCCAACTGCCCCAAACAAAGAAATACGGAAGTGTTCTATATCGCTTGGTCTATTCATAGAGCGGTGAGTGTGCACTTGTTCCCCTTCAAGGGGTAAACACACACACACGCAGGCACACACACTGACCAACTGGTGTGACTGTTTACGGACTAGCTGCTGACGCCAGTGACTGGGCCTAATGCAATG
Source organism: Osmerus mordax (assembly GCF_038355195.1). NCBI lineage: Eukaryota > Metazoa > Chordata > Actinopteri > Osmeriformes > Osmeridae > Osmerus > Osmerus mordax. Next base: position 3,640,610 of record NC_090063.1, on the reverse strand, counting down.
GAAATCAAATGAAGGTGCATTTGATGATGTCTTTTATTATGCCATTACACTTTCCCTTTCCTCATTAGAAAGCGCCTTCACTGTGGGAAAGGCCTGCACTAAGTAGAGTTTGCTTCCCAGGAGCAATCTCTTGATGGAGGGAAGGGGGGCCAGCTTAAGTGCTCAAAGCATTGATTATGCGGTTGTGTATTTGTGTGTATGTGCACACCTGTGCATGTGTGTGTGTGCGTGTTCGTGTTTACATTTAGTCATTTAGCAGACGCTCTTATCCAGAGCGACTTACAGTAAGTACAGGGACATTCCCCCCGAGGCAAGTAGGGTGAAGTGCCTGATTCCCTAACCGCTCAGCCATCTGACCACCTGTTTGTGTTGGCGTGTGTGTGTGTCGGAGGGTTTCAGTACAGTAACATTATGGTAATATACTGACCAATTTATCACAGAAGCCAATTTGTAAACAATGTATGCAAATGCAGAGCAGACTCCAGGAGACTCCTCATGACGTTATGTTTTGCGTTACTAAAAATAATTAATGCAGTATGATGGGAAATATGAAAATGAGGCTTACTATATCTACGGTAATTTAGACAGTCATTAAACCTCTCACCAAATGTTGTGGTAGATTTATGTCTACCTAGACTATGTCTATTTATGTCAGGGAGTCAGGTGGCAGAGCGGTTAGGGAAGCGGGCTTGTAATCAGAAGGTTGCCAGTTCGATTCCCGGCCGTGCCAGATGACGTTGTGTCCTTGGGCAAGGCACTTCACCCTACTTGCTTCGGGGGAATGTCCCTGTATTTACTGTAAGTCGCTCTGGATAAGAGCGTCTGCTAAATGACTAAATGTAAATGTCTCGAAAATTGCATAATGAGATGTCGGGGAGGCACAATGACTGATAGTAAATAACAGACCCTCTGGTGTCTCCTGCAAGAAAACAATGCCTTTTTATGTTGGTTGCTTTTACAGGCAGTAATATAGTCATAAACCCAGTGCCTGAGTGAGCAGTGGAACTGGTCTGCTACATTGTGTGAGTGCCATCTTATTGCAGATAGTAAACTAGTTCTTAAATACCCAATCACCTAATTTTTACATTTATTCATTTAGCAGACGCTTTAACCCAAAGCGACTTCCATGCATTGGTCAATGATCATAAACAACGAGATAGCCCCAAAAACATTGCTGGTAGCCAAAACATGAAGCATACATTGTGAAAAGCAAATAAGTGCCAATAGGAAGAAACATAAGAGCATGTAGTTAAACAAATTACAAATTAAACAACATGAACCTCAAAAGTTCAAGAATGTACCTGTAGGAAAGCAAGCAACAATAATATAATTGACAGCGAGTAGCAAGTAGTTAAATCAGTTAAAGCTAACCAACAAGTGCAACAAGTCCCTCAATGAGTGTCATTGTGTTCCTGGAGGAAATAAACTAACATCGGATCCAACAAATCTTTCTTAAGTACCTTTGTACTCCCGGAAAAAGTGTGTCTTTAGCCTTTTCTTGAAGGTGGGGAGACAGTCAGTGTCTCTGATGGAGATGGGGAGATGATTCCATCATTGGGGGGCCAGATAGGCGAAGAGCTTGGGTTGGGAGCTCTTGAGAGGTGGGACCACCAGACAGTTGTCAGAAGAAGACCGATGGTGGCGGGTGGGGGTGTAAGGCTGGAGGAGAGACTGGATATAGGCAGGTGCTATCCCGTTCACCGCTCGGAAGGTCAGTACCAGGGTCTTGAATCTGATACTGGCTGTGATGGGAAGCCAGTATCGAGGTTCCTGGCAGAGGATGAGGGGGTCACCGTCGCAGATCCCAGGGTGATTGAGAGATTGTGGGAGATGGAGGGTTTGGCCGGGATGAGGAGGAGTTCTGTTTTGGTGAGGCTCAGCTGGAGGTGGTGCTTGGTCATCCAGGCGGAGATGTCTGTGAGGCAGGCCTCGATTCTGGCTGAGATCCCCGGATCAGTCGGGGGGAACGACAGGTACAGCTGCGTGTCGTCAGCGTAGCAGTGGTAGAAGAAGCCATGGGAGGTGATGATCGGTCCAAGTGAGGTGGTGTACAGGGAGAAGAGGAGGGGTCAAAGGACAGAGCCCTGTGGGACACCAGTGAGCGGATATTGCGGTGGAAAGTTACGAGGGGTGGGGAAGTAGGAGGAGTTGGAGGGAGAGAGACAGAGAATTGGATAAAGAAGTGATCAGAAATGTGTAGTGGGGTTACAGAGGTTAAGTCAGTGATACAGTTACGTGTCAGGATGAGGTCGAGCTGTTTTCCTGCCTTGTGGGTCGCCGGTGTGTTCAGCAGCGTCAGGTTGGAGGAAGTCAGGAGAGACATGAAGTCGATGGCCTGCGTTCCTTCGAGGTGGATGTTGAAGTCCCCAAGGATCATCAACGGGGTTCCATCATCCGGGAGGACGCTGAGGATAGGGTGACCAGACGTCCAGATTTCGTCCGGACAGTCCATTTTCCAGCCCTTTGTCCAGACCGCTGTTGCGTGTCCTCCTTTTCGCCCTTTTGTCCTCCTTTTTGACCCTTCTTGCCCACAGTGGCAATTTACCACTCACGTGAGCTTCAGTGCCAAGAAGAAAGACCTCCTTCAAACCTATGTGGAGTTCAGAACTCCACTTTGCCACTAAGAGCAGCAAAAATCTATATCATGCCTTCTGTAAGCTCTGTCGCATTGATATAGACGTGAGTAATAGGGGGAAAGGGGCTTTAGAGTGGCATGCCGCTACAGAACGGCACAAGGATAATGCTAGTTCTGCTGGGCACTCTTCCTTAACATAATTTTTTGCTCCGAACACAACAACAGCGGATGGTAAAACAACTGCTGCTGTGAAACATCACCACTCTTACAGGAGTTTAAACTGCAGTTTAGACCATCGACTTACTAAAATGACTAATTTTATTGTCTTAATTTCATCCTAATGCCCCCCTCCTTTTTGACCCCTTGTCCTCCTTTTTGGACCCAAGTGTCCTCCTTTTCAGGGTCATGCTTCTGGTCACCCTAGCTGAGGAGCATGTGCAGCTCCTCCACAAAGTCGGCTAGCGGACCTAGTGGGCGATAGAGAACAACTAAGAATGCTTTGACAGGATCAGTCAGCATCACATAATGATGTTCAAATGATTTGGCAGTGACAGAGAGTGGGGTGGATGTGTATTTAAGATGTGGCGAAAGGAACAAACCTGTCCCACCACCTCGCCCGGTTGAGCGGGGTTAGTGAGAGAACGAGTGGTTGATGGCTAATACAGCTGGGGTTACCTTTGGAAATATGATGGAAATTAATCGTCTAGAATATATTCTTTGCAACACAAACCAAGGCTTGTCATAGATAGTACTGTGACAGTGATGCTAAATAGTACTATCCTGACATATGTTTGTGAGGCCCCCTTCCCTCTCCATGGTGTCGGCTCTGCTTAAATGAGAGCATGCTGGCTAAGAGTGTAGTACCTAAATAAGAAGCCTGGATATTGTGAAAATCAGGTTTCCTGGCACATTTATCTGAAAGCTGGAATGGGTTTTGGACTTGAGTCAACCTGAGAGATGGCCTAATGAGTTGTTGAAACTTTTCATTCATCTTCCTTCTTGTGCTTAATCCATTCTCTTTGTGTGTGTGTGTGTGTGTGTGTCCGGGGTCGTATTCATGAGGTAATTTGTCTGAGCCAAAAGTCCCACACTCATAGGACAGCGGTTATCAGTATGACCTCCTGTATTCCCCATCTCTTCACCATTTCACTTCATAGCTTAATTGTCCAATGGCAGTAATGATGGGTTGGAGTCACAGAGGGAGTAATCATCTCTGTCTGGTCCTGAGACTTCTGATGTTGTTTGGGGGCTTCCTGTATGTGCAGTATGGACAGCACTCTCCACATTTTTTTAAATAATAATGTGTTCCTTTCTCCTCTGCTTGTGGCCACTGGAAAGACAGGAACAAGATTTTTTTCCGAGACAATTTCCTTTTACATCAAAAACGTAAAATGTAATTGACTGATCCTCCCCCCACATCCAAAAACAACCAACCAAACAAACAAAAACAACCAAACAAAAAAACCTTCATGATTTTAAAGGTGGGTGGACTGTTGATAATAGTCATTTTACTGTCAATCAAGTCTATTTTTCAGATTGTTACGGTACAGTTCTATGGCCGTATGTGAAGCCCTCTGTGAAACTTGTAAAAACGGCAATAGTATTCCCTGTATCTAAGGACTGGAATATGAAGTAAACTTGACTCTCTGCTGCACTCTGCTGCCAGTGTCCAATATAATATTACTGTTATATTATACTATCATCGGTGTCCAACGGTAAGATGCAATTTGTGTGAACCACACAAATTGTTTAAACCAGCAAAAGGTAATCAACATTCCTATTCTCCATAGTTTATGAGGTTGTGGTGCCTGGGGTCGCTTCCTTCTGAGCTCAACGATACATTAATTTATTAACTACAAACCTTTAGAAGAAAACCTGAAGTTTAATTTTGTGTTACATTCAAATTAGTCGGAGTGCCTTGATAATTTTTCATTTCCAAATTTGCTAATTCACTTTTAGAACAATAACATGGACTGAGATTAATTGTTTTTAAATGTTTTCTAATATTTCACCACTATGTTGAGGGGGCACAAGAACTAGTGTTTTCTAAGCCTCTCAGCTCACTGAAGGTCCAGAGATCCCTAAGCTTTACATCCTTGGTGGAAGCTGTAGTGAAAACCATCCCACACGCATGTGGACAATGAATGTCTCAAACTGCATCACTTTTTGCTATTAAAATTTGATTGATTTGAATTACTATTTGGGTAGGTAATTTAAAGATAGGATGTGTAATCCAGAGAGGCTAGCAGTTAGCAAGATAGCTTTGAAAGCATAGAGCCTTCCCTCGCTTCAGAGGTGTCTCCAAAGCCACGCCTCCTCTATCACACATGAACACACACAGAATCAAAGCTAAATACTTAATTACATTAACAAAATATATTTCAAAAAAATAATCAAACGATGGGGTCATTCTTCAGACTATTTGAGTCTGGCAGTTGCCTCCAGCATGGAAAAGCAATGCCAATGTTAATTCTGCTTTTAGCATGTTCTCGATCAAGATGTTTTTTCATAGTAGAAGTTTCTAACATGGTCTTTTATTTTCAGTTATTTTACTGGTGGTTCAGGAGGAACATAAGGTAGCCTTATATTCTCGTGCTAACTCTGCACAGGGGCAAGGAACCCTCTAATGATGTGTGATTGTGTGTGAGAACAAGTTGCCTGGTGGTGTGCAAATATAGATTGACAGACAGAAAGGACCGAATGCAATGATTGGTCGATAATCTTTTTGTCTTGTCCCTTCCACAGAAAATATATTTATATCTTCATATATTTTGTTTTATATTTAGACTACTTCAATTATTGATTACTGTTAGGTGTGAATAGATTTTCAATCAGTAAACAAAAAAGATTTCTGGAAACGATTACACACCCTAGCTTTAATCTGACGTTTTTTGGAAAGAAAGTTGATTTGAACGGGAAATTTGCCCTGTTGCATTGTGGGTATTGTAGGCAACGCTCTTTAATCTCCCTCTTGTCTTGTTCAACGCATGTTGCAGTTTGGAAGACCGCGGTATCTTTACACATCGAATTAAAGTAACATTATTTCATGTAGCTGTGTACCGCTCTCTGACAAATTGAATTGTTTAATTAACAACTTTATTTGATTATTGTCGTTGTCGAACAACTTCCATGTAATGTCTTTTTAGTTCGTGCTACTAATCAGTTTGGCAACGCGTTAGGTATCGTTATAGCTGGTCATTCCTTCAGCCTTATCTTGCTAAATTAATGCCCACAAAGTTGAGACAATAGGGCACACATTCAGTGATACTTTACCCATCAAGCTTGCTCTGTGATTAGGACTAATTGCTAAAGCTATTTAGAAGCTAGGCCTAATGAGTTAATTACGTGTTTGTCTGAATCTGTATTTTACAGATTGGAAAAGAGCAAACATGTCTATCGGTGTTCCTATCAAAGTTCTTCATGAAGCAGAGGGGCACATAGTTACCTGTGAGACCATTACTGGCGAGGTGTACAGAGGTAAACTCATTGAAGCTGAGGACAACATGAATTGCCAGGTAAGTTGCCATGTTGTCTTAGACTACTCCTCAATGCCTGACTGGGTCTGTCTCACTGTTATTAATGTGACCTGACCTCTTTCTGTATCCCCATCTGCTTTGGTTTAGGTGGCACATATTAGTCGTTGTATTGGATAGCATGCCATAAAGTGAATGTTTTGAAAGATGATTGTTTTAGTGACATCCATCTTGGTGGTTGTGAACTAACACTGGACTTTCAGATGTTGAGAACTAACCTTCTCCCAGATGTCAAACATTACAGTTACGCACAGAGATGGACGTGTTGCTCAACTGGAGCTGGTCTACATTAGAGGCAGCAAAATCCGCTTCCTGATCCTACCGGACATGCTAAAGAATGCCCCCATGTTAAAGAGCATGAAGAACAAGAACCAGGCCGCTGGTGCTGGGAGAGGGAAGGCGGCCATTCTTAAAGCCCAGGGTGAGTGTCGGTCTATGTAAGCACACACTCCTTCATTTTGCTGGTTGTCTTATTCACAGCTTTTTGGGTCATCTCTCCTGGCCTAGGATAAGTTACTTGGCTATGTCTGTATGACCATTTTTGAAGTATCTGTAAAATAATGCTGATTTTTTAAATCTGTGCATCATCTTGTTGGCTACTCCCTGCAGTCTCCAGCGTTACATTAAAGTATGTGTGTTCTTTCTGCAGTGGCTGCGAGAGGGAGAGGTCGTGGAGGAATGGGAAGAGGAAACATTTTCCAAAAAAGGCGATAATAGGCCTATCTGTCAGTTGAAAGTTTTTTTTTTTTTTTTTGATATATACTTCTAGCTATCTGTCTATAACATTGAGCCATGCTCCTGTTCATTTTGAAGTGAAATAAATGTTGTTTTGATTGATTGTAAGCCTTCTCTTATTGATATCTTGTCTGTTTAACATTAAGTTTTTAATCGTCAGTTACATGCAAAGCTCCTTTATTTCCAGTCTCAAGTTGTTACTTTGTTAATCACATGGTGGAGCCAGAGGGCAAAAAAATTCATGCACTGTGCGCTTTACCAAAACGCATGAAGATGTTGAATATTTGTTAATCAATTCAAATGTGCAATTGTCAAAATAAACGTACGATTTTATTATGTTTTCTGAACAGCAATTTGCTGGTTGCCACCCACACGCTTCCTCCACACGCGGTCTATTTTGTGCCGCGCAGCCCCATTGGTCCCTCATAAAGTGTTCACTGCCTATCGCTGTGCCTCGTACTGTTTTCTCATTTAGAATCCTACAACATTAACGCAGAAGCATTCAGTCCAAAGGCAAAAATATAACTGTATGACGAAAATTGGACTATAACATTCATTTATCTTTGCGAAAAGGTAAGTTCATGAACGTTGTTTACACGCCCACAAACGTGACTTTTGTCAAGAGGTGTTTTGGCTATACGCGCGGGCATCTCTTCACCAACATCTGTCTCGTGACAGACGGGGCTAGCTAGCAAGTGACAGCTAGCTAGCTAGCTTACATACTTGCAAAATTACTGTAGCTTCCTAGCAAGATAGCTGTTTATGATAGACTATTTCATGTTTATGAACGATCACCAGAAATTCTCTGTCCATTATAGTCTTGCAATTGTGGCCTTTGGACGCTCAACTAATTATTATCCGAATTATAGCTGTAACATTTCTATGGTGCGTTACAGTACAGTTTAAAGCTGTATTTTTTATTAAGCTGTTTCGTCGTGCCAATATTTATTCTTGGATCTGGGAATTTTGCATGTTGCAAGCTGTTAACTGTTATGAAACTTGCATTGATCGTTTTTTTTTTTATCCTGCTTGAATGTTTATGCTTCTGCATTATTCATGTTTTGGCTCTCACCGAGAAAGGAATTCTCTCGCATTATGTTCGTTGATAACATGCAGACAGTAGTGAAAGAAAACATCTATATATTGGGACGTATCTAGCTTGCTAGCTATCACAATCTACTTTTAAAGTCTGCACCCATAGCGTCTCCGCATTTCATGTCCCACAGTTCCATGTGTTTTTTTTATCTTGAGTTGAATAGTGACAGAATCAGGTCTTTTGTCTTTGAACTCAAACACTTCCTTATTTAACAATTGCACGATAGGCCTTCAAGTACAGGCGAAAATGTCAGGATTGATTCATTGAGCATCGATGATGAATGATTTGAAAATGGTGTGCCCGACCAGCCAAAGATAAGTTCTATTTAGGTATCATGATGGCCTGCAAACTCGCTTGTTCTTTGACCGCCACCAATCTCTCTGAGCCCCGATCACATTTAACAGTAGTCTGTTGAGTGTGGGAGGAACACTCATCTTGTCAGTCACAGAGGCAGAAGCTTATCTGTTCTCAGTCCACAGATCAGTGACAGAGATGTTCTGTTGATCTTTTAATGACGCTGAGGATACTCCTCTGCTCCAGATGGTCCTGCAGCATGTGAGTGTTGCTGTCATCACCCCCATATCCTGTTAAACCTCCCCATGTCACTCTCTCTCGCCCCCTTTGCTCCCTCTTCCGTCCCCTAGACCACCAACACGAAGGACAAAGGTCAGATCATGTGACATGAGTAATATCCAATACCACACATCTGGACCCAAGACAGCAGCTGTTTGTTCCTAGCTCCTCTCAGGAAAAAAGAGAAGGATCAAAGTTGATCCCTTTGGCATGAGATGTCCGGAGTCTCGTCCATCCACGTCTTGCCATGGATTTCCTCCTCAGTATGACTAGCTTCAGGGTAATAGCACGTTACAGTGTTTTACTGCAATGCTGCGTGAGTGGAGGCCATTTCTGCGACTGGCCATCATCTCTCATGGGCAAGTCGTATCAAAGTAGGTCATGCTCACACAGCGCCCCCCTTCCCCCCGGACATAAAAAGCTCAATGTGGCTTGTGCTCCATGGTTGAGGAGGCTAGGCTCCAACTCTGGTCGGGTCTCGCCACTCTTCTATGCCCTCTTCCTACTTCATCAGATGTTTTTACGAGGCCACGCAAAAGCATGTGCATGTAGGGGGTGCACTGCTCTGGCCAGACTAGGTTAGATTTGCAGGGTTATCTTTGTGGAAAAGGAGCAGAAGGAAAATGAGGAGGAGGGGAAGGAGGTAAATATGGACTTTGGCCTGCAAAGTAAAACTGCCCTCTTGCTTGTCCACTCCGTTATTCTCTGTTCAGCCTAGTCAACACGACCTATAGCCGGTGTACATGCAGTCTACATGCTGAAAATACAGCATTTGGTATAAACAGAATGTTGCAGAAAGAACGACTCTTCTGTGGAAAAGACCGGAGGCTGTGTTTTTATCGGTAGTGTCAGGCATCACAGGCCAAGGACGCCAAGGACCTTTGAGGTTTATCTGTTAGGATTTCAGGTACAGCCTCACAAAAGGAGGAGGAAAGTTGGCGGCCGTCCAAAACATCCACGACACTCACATAAGTGATCCCTCCCTTACTGTAAACTGTGGAGCAGAGAAAGGAACGGAGGCAGGCAGAGAGAGGATGAGAGACTGTTCTGAAAAAGGTGGGCAGAGATGTTACGAAAGAGAGAAAGAAAGAGAGCGAGGGGGAGGTTAGAACCAAGGAGAACGCGAAGCAATTTGCTCCCTTAAGGGATGATGAAGAATAAAAGGTATAAAGAAGGGCATGCAGAGCCACTGTTTGTGAAGGAGTGAGAGAGGCTGGAATCAAGGCCACCTGGAGGGGGTGGTCTCCCACACACACTCACTCTGAATTTAGCTAGGGGACCACTGTCTCATGTGGTTGCTTTTAGTCTGCTGCTGTGTGTGTGTAAGGTCCTCTTAGCTCCCACACACTGGGCATCAATCCGACAGCACTGTGACAGCTATCAACCTGCAGCATATCAAACACACTCTCCCACTTCTCTCCCAGGAGCAAGAGCTGAAGCAAGGATGAAATTAGTAATTACATTCTACTCTTAATTTCATAATTAAGTGCGTAATGTACATGATTATGTCTTTTGATGTCAGTTGCTTAGGGTGCAGTCAGCCACTCATGAGCCCAGGTTATCTCGTGTCCTTACAGTGTGTACTGTGGTTGATATGGTGAGATTTAACAAACTGTTTTTTTTTTGTTGCTGTTTTCTTCTCCCATCCTGCCATGTCACCTAGTTCTGACAGGATTTCAGATCTCAAATCAAACTTTATTTGTATGTCCCCTTTTTTATTTTTTTTTACAAGGAATGCCACAGTTGAGTTGAAGTAGCTGTGATGTTGCAGACTTGGCTGGCTCATTTGATCTGACTCATTTGATCTTTAAGGAAGATATTCCATCTTTTTTGCCAGTAGGAAAAGAGAAGTTCTCTAAGCACAGTGAAAGTAGAACATTGCAGTGACTGTGCCTCTCCCAGGGACGTAACAATACAGTCAACTCGCAATTCAACACAAATCACAATACTGTATATCTATATACTGAATATCACAATATCTCTTCATTGGAATTATAACAAAAACGTAGTGGCTAGCTAAGTGCCATCATAACCATCATCACCCTTCTGTTTATTGTGACATACAACACAAACAGGCAAAGAAGGAAGCTACTAGCTGACAAATTCGCCTCGCTAGCTAGCTGCACGTAGCGTCCAGCTTCACCACAGAGTTGAATTGTGTGCCTGAACAAGTGTTGCAGAGCGTGGCATTCATGCGCCGCTGCATACGTGAATGCCTGCTTACGCTGCTTGTTACGGCTAAGGATGTCTCAAAATCTTTCAATGTCACCAATTTGAATCGTCACATATTTGTATCGCAATTGAATCCGTCTCTGCCCCTCTTTCTGTCTTTCCCTCCCTATTCCCCTCCCGCTTTCCCCGTAGCCTGCTCTCTTGTTACCCCTCCCCCTGATGGAGCAGCGGTTACCAGGTTGTCGGGACAGTCGCCATGTTTCCCTGCGTTTCCCCCTGGCCCCCTGCTGAGCCCCCCGCCTCCTGTGGCCATGCCCCGCCGCCCGCTCAGCCCCTGCCAGACCTGCTCTGCAGCTGCCCTGCCCATCCCGGGCCCCTGAACCCTGCCCCGCACCCGCACGCCCACTTCCCGCTGGACCACATGGAGTCGTTCATCGTGGTGACGGAGTACGAGCCCAGCGAGCCGCTGGGGGGAGCGGAGGAGGACGAGGTGGAGGACATGGACAGCTCCGTGACCCCCGAGCCGGCCTCGATGCCCCCCTTCCGCACCCCGTCGTGCGACCTGCTCTCCCACACGGTGGGGCGTCCTGTGGCCCTGTTCCCCGAGCCTCAGGAGCACCGGGGGAGACTCAACCTGTCGGACAGGAAGCTGTCGCTGCAGGAGCGCTCGCCGACCGCCACCTCCCCCTGCAGCTCGCCGGGGCTCAACGGGCGCTACATCTACCCCTCGCTGCCTTACTCGCCCATCACCTCGCCCCACTCCTCCCCCCGCTTGCCCCGCAGGCCGACCGTGGAGTCCTACCGTGTCTCCATCACTGATCTACAGGTAGGCCCACCCCTAGCCAGGCCAACACCGCAGACACAAACTGGAGCTCACCCGCAACACACAGGCTTTAATCTCTGCGTGGTCATTTGGCCTTACTGCCTGCCCACGCTCCACAATTTCAAGTTCACCCTTTCACGAGCAGTGAACACTCCCTCCATGGTTAAGTGCCTGCCTTGATAAAACAACAACGTGGCCCTGGTAAGCAGACAGTGTTCCTTCCTCTCCAGCGGTTTAAGAAGCAACACAGGAATAAAGTCCCAGGGTCAGAAGGTAATGTCCATAAGTTATTCAGTAGACACGGGGCACACCCATAGAGCCCCATAGTAACCCTGCTCCCCTCTAGAGCGCCACTCAACTTATGTTTACCCCCTGTACACACTCCCGATTCTCTGGTGTGCCAAGTTAACTCGCTTCCTGTAGAGATGCAGCATCTAATACCAGCACCTCTTAGATGACATCCCAGCAGCTTCTACTGCTGGGGGCCGAGCCTCTGACAAGCTTTTCTCGCTCTCTCTCACTCCGTCTCTCTCTCCCCTCTCTCTCTCTCTCTCTCTCTCTCTCTCTCTCTCTCTCTCTCTCTCTCTCTCTCTCTCTCTCTCTCTCTCTCTCTCTCTCTCTCTCTCTCTCTCTCTCTCTCTCTCTCTCTCTCCTCTCTCTTCTGTATTTTGTGTTTGTTCATTATTGCAGAACTCGGTCTTGTAAATGATTTTGCTGGGGGGGAGGGGGGGGGGGTGTTTGTTTTCTGGTCCGTTCAACACGAAAGCATTCAAGGACGGTGTGTTGATTTATTTGGAACGTTCTGACAGTTCCCGACAACTGATATGAAAAAGGTGAGTCACGCAGCACCACCAGGCTTTTGTGAACGAGTGTTTTGAGTTGGGAGCCATCCAGCACTAACGCAGGTGTCGAAGAGGACAAGAAATGCCGTCGCTCATTCATAGAAGGCCTAAGAAATGGGGACAAAGGTCACTGGAAAGACTCACTCCAGTCTAAACGTAACACTTAGGCCTACAGATGGACTGTCATGAAAGGCACTATTGCATAACCGCCCCTCTCCCCTCCTCTTTTCCTCAAAGGACTGCGTTCAGCTGAACCAGTACAAGCTGAAGGACGAGATCGGAAAGGTATTGTCACTCGTCCCTCTCTCTATCTCTCTCCCCGCTGCTCTGTCCTCGCTGTCTTCCTCTCCCATCCCGTCCTCACACCCCTCCTCACCCCCCGCCACCCCCCCCAGACTTAACAAACTCCGCTATCATCCCCGCTGGCTGGCCTAATTTAGCAGGCGGGCAGGTAGGATGGCAGGCTGGCAGCCAGGGAGGGAGGCAGGCAGGCAGGCCATGGGAGAGTTGGAGCTAGAAGAGGATAAAAAAGATGCTGGTATAAATAGCCCCTCTCAAAGGGTAGTTGGGCTAGTATGGAGCCTGGGCTCAGTGAGAGGAGAAGGGCGGTAGGAGATGTGGAAGGAGGAAGGGGATTGGAGACGGGGCCGGGGAGAGAGATGGGAGTGGATCTACGAGAAGACGGGACAGATAGAGGGGATGATAAGAGAGAGGGAAAGGGAGGGACTGTCTTTTTAGAATGGAGCTGGAGTAGTGAGAGGGGCAAGCGCATATGAGGATGAACAGACAAGCCGTGCGGGGTGAGGGCCAATACGAGCTTGTCAGAATTGCATGCGTGACTCCTGACCTCCGGGTCTGTGGCACTGGCTCCCTGCTACTCTCGCAATCTGTCTTCCCAGCTGGGCCCTTCCCTCCTCTGTGTTTGTGTGTGGGTTGTGCACTTACGCACGCTTGCGTGCACTTACAATCGCGTGTGCAGCGAGCATGTGTCCTGCGTTGAAGAGATGTGGTATTAACGTTCCTTCTCATTTGGCCCCGGCACAAGAGGATGCTCGCTTGCATGAAGTTGCTGTTTCACTAATTAGGCAAAAATGTGTGTACTGTGTGCGTGTGTGCGTGTGTGTGCGTGCGCTGCAGATTTGGATGTCATCATTCTTGGTTGGAAGCAGCTGGTCCTCCTTGAGTGCACTCTACACAGCCCACACACCTCCCTTGGGCCAGCTTAGGATAGGTTTTGTGTGTCTGCGTGTGTCCGCTAGAGTGTGTTTATCTGGGTTCACACGGCATGCCTCTAATGTGTGTTCAAGTCTCCCAACACGGTCGGTCTCCCTCGCGCTTACTCTCTTTTCTGGCTTTCCCTCTCTCCTCCCTCTCTCCTCCCTCTCTCCCGTGTGTCTCACCAGGGCTCCTACGGTGTTGTGAAGCTGGCGTACAACGAGGACGACAACACCTACTATGCAAGTCTCTCCTCTCCCGCCTCTCCCCGTATTCCAGCTCACTAGTGTCACATGTATGGGGAAGCCTGAGGGATATAGGGAATGGAGTCAATAATTGGGTTTCACATTTCATTACATAACGGAGATCTGTTATGTGTTTCCAATTTGGCAATTTAATCCTAGTTTTGGAAGTCAGTACAACTGACTGTTGCGGGAGGGAACTCTTTGGAACTTAGTTACTTGCTGCGCCTGCAGTGACCTGTATTTACTCTCCCTTTTTGCTCTTTCTTCTCCCCCTCTTTTTCTTTCACTTTGTCTCTTTCTCTTTTTTCTGTTCCCTGTTTCTCTCTCTCGCCCCTTTTCTCTCTTTCTCCCCCTTGAAATACAACCACGCTTCCTGCCCTCCCTCCCTCCCTCCTTCCCCTCCCTCCCTCCCTCCCTCCCTCCCTCCCTCCCTCCCTCCCTCCCTCCCTCCCTCCCTCCCTCCCTCCCTCCCTCCCTCCCTCCCTCCCTCCCTCCCTCCCTCCCTCCCTCCCTCCCTCCCTCCCTCCCTCCCACAGGCCATGAAGGTCCTGTCTAAGAAGCGTCTGATGAGGCAGGCAGGTTTCCCTCGTAAGTAAAGCACAGGTCCTGGGGCAGATGGCCTCTCCGGAGGGGATCGGGGCGGTGGGGAGCGGAGCCGTGTGCGTCACAAGACCCGTACACACTCAACCTGCTCCTCTCCTTTCCCCCCTCTCTTCTCCTTCCTCCTCTCCTAGGGAGACCTCCGCCGCGTGGGGCCCGAGAAACTCCCGAAGGCCCCCCTCAGCCCAAAGGACCCCTGGAACGGGTCTACCAGGAGATTGCCATCTTAAAAAAGCTGGACCATCCCAATGTAGTCAAGCTCGTCGAGGTGGGTTAGCGTACTCTTCGCAGGTCCACGGCTCCTCGATTTTCGAAACTGTTTGTCCAGGGTTTTATGACTTCCAGCAGATAGACTGTCGTTATACCAGGGGTAGAGAACAACAGCCGTATTTGTATGTTTCGAGGTACTGAAGTGCAGAGACGGGGCAGGGTGGTGCCAGTGTGTGTCTCATCTGTCTGTTCCTCTGTCCCACTGCTAGGTGCTGGACGACCCCAGCGAGGACCATCTGTACATGGGTATGAGAGGCCAAGCACACACACACACACACGCATACACTCTCACACACACTCACTCCAGGCCCAAACACACACTGGTTAGTTAAGAACACCCACTCATAGGATGACATGGAAAGATCCCGGTATTTCATTCCGCAGTCTACTTTCCATTGCGTGGAAGCAGATGACGATAACTAACGAGGTTCCTCCCTTCCTCCCTCAGTGTTTGAACTCGTCAAACAGGGGTGAGTTAAGCCGCTCCTTACCGTAATCATGATAAGCTGGAGTCAGACCAATCTCATTAAAGACTGACTGTTCACTCTGTGTGTGTGTTGTTGTATTTGTATGTGTGCTTGTGCTTACATCACTGTGTGTGTGTGTGTTGTTGTATTTGTACGTGTGCTTGTGCTTACATCACCGTGTGTGTGTGTTGTTGTATTTGTATGTGTGCTTGTGCTTACATCACTGTGTGTGTGTGTGTCCATGCAGGGCTGTGTTGGAGGTGCCCACAGATAAACCTCTCAACGAGAACCAGGCTCGTTTCTACTTCCAAGACCTGCTCAGGGGAATTGAGTTCTGTGAGTGCACACACTTACACACACACACACACACGCGCGCGCACACACACACACACACAGGCGCCGCCTGTCCTCCTCCTTCCTTCCTGCTGTCCTTCCTGCAGGCACAGCCTCATTTCCCCCACGCATATAATCACAGGGGCTTTTAGTGCTCAAGACCAGACTTACCACACAGCCTGTCATCCACCAGCACATAGTGGATAATGGGGTGGGGGGGAGGGGGAGGGGGGGTTCTCATAAAGAGGAGGGGAAGCAGAAAGAGGGACACGGAGACAAACTCATGAAGAGAGAGAGAGAGATTGCGAGGCACAGAGTCACAAACAAACGGAGAGAGAAAGAGGGAGCACTTAAGAGCGGAGCGGAGGCAGAAAGAGAGAGGGATGGGGGAGACACTCATGAAAGAGAGAGAGAGGGATGGGGGAGACACTCATGAAAGAGAGGGATGGGGGAGACACTCGTGAAAGAGAGAGGGATGGGGGAGACACTCGTGAAAGAGAGAGGGATGGGGGAGACACTCGTGAAAGAGAGAGGGATGGGGGAGACACTCGTGAAAGAGAGAGGGATGGGGGAGACACTCGTGAAAGAGAGAGGGATGGGGAGACACTCGTGAAAGAGAGAGGGATGGGGGAGACACTCGTGAAAGAGAGAGGGATGGGGGAGACACTCGTGAAAGAGAGAGGGATGGGGAGAGACTCCTGAAAGAGAGAGGGATGGGGGAGACACTCATGAAAGAGAGAGGGATGGGGGAGACACTCATGAAAGAGAGAGGGATGGGGGAGACACTCGTGAAAGAGAGAGGGATGGGGGAGACAGTCATGAAAGAGAGAGGGATGGGGGAGACACTCATGAAAGAGAGAGGGATGGGGGAGACACTCATGAAAGAGAGAGGGATGGGGAGACACTCGTGAAAGAGAGAGGGATGGGGGAGACACTCGTGAAAGAGAGAGGGATGGGGGAGAGACTCATGAAAGAGAGAGGGATGGGGGAGACACTCATGAAAGAGAGAGGGATGGGGGAGACACTCATGAAAGAGAGAGGGATTGCGAGACAGAGCAAAGAGGTACGGAAACATTGAGGGAAGGAGGAAATGACAAGAGACAGACGGACGCACAAAAGGACCTCCATAAGTAGCGCTCAACCTCTTTCTTCTTTCTTTCTCTCTCCTTCCTTTGTATAGCTTCAGTCCATTGCTATTTTAGATCTCCTATTTTCTTTCTCCTTAATGGACCAAGAGAACAGTACTCCTACTCCAACTCGTACTCCTCTGCCTGTTGGCTTTGTCTCTGTTACAAGAACACGTCCACCATCTTTGTCGCGGGACAGCGCATTGTCACACAGGCCCATCTCCCTACCAAACCCATTTTGATATACATGCAAGTAAACATAGATACAAAATTAGGTTTCATGGCAACTCCCATCACAGAGAGTTAGGTTTCATGGAAAATCCCATTGCACTCATTTGTGTGTCGTCCCTGAGGTGCAGGCCATGTGTCGCTGCCGTACCCTTCTAAATTGTCTCCATCGCTTCCAGTGCACTACCAGAAGATCATCCACAGGGACATCAAACCCTCAAACCTGCTGGTCGGCGAAGACGGCCACATCAAGATCGCCGACTTTGGGGTCAGCAATCAGTTTGAGGGTGCCGACGCCCTGTTGACCAGCACGGTGGGCACGCCCGCCTTCCTTGCCCCTGAAACCCTCTCCGAAACCAGGAAGAACTTCTCTGGCAAGGTGAGGGAGCTGGCAGCCACTGCTCTCTAGAGGATGCTTTGGAAAGTGTCATTTAGTGAATTCACAGAGAAAAGTAGATGTAATAACATCCAAAAATACGTTTTCTTTCTTGGCTTGTAGGCATTGGATGTGTGGGCCATGGGAGTGACTCTTTATTGTTTTGTCTTTGGAGTGGTAAGTCTAATTCGTTTATCGTACCAGAGATAAATCCCCTAAAGTCCAGCAGGATCAGAACAAAATGTAGCTATCACCGGTCACAGGGAGAGAAAGTTCTGAGCGACAGTCTGAAAGTCTCTCTTTCCCGCTCCCTTGTCTCTCTGTGTCTCTCTTTCTCCTCTCTCTTCCTCTTGTCAGTGTCCGTTCATGGACGAGCGCATCCTCAGTCTGCACCAGAAGATCAAGTCCCAGCCTGTGGAGCTGCCTGAACAGTGAGTAGCACCGCGCTGCTGCTGCGAAGAGCCACAGTAGACAGACAGGGAGACCAGAACGCTCGCCTCAGATCAGAGATAAGATTCAACTTTATCAAAGGATACATTCACTCATCACAATGGCAGAAGATACAACAGCAAAACCTGCATGAAAAAAAGTGGGGGGGAAGTGGGGGGAAAGCCAAATGTATACAAATATATGAATATAATGATACAAATACATAAATAGATACCATACAACACAATACGGTATCGTGTAACTAAGGGAACAG
The DNA here is from genome assembly GCF_038355195.1 of Osmerus mordax. NCBI lineage: Eukaryota > Metazoa > Chordata > Actinopteri > Osmeriformes > Osmeridae > Osmerus > Osmerus mordax. The sequence goes on along the minus strand of NC_090063.1, from coordinate 3,622,697 downwards.
TACCCAAGGCTGGTTTGCCTGTCAGACAGGGTGAGAGCAGGCTCAGACATGTGGGATGCTCTGACTCGCTCAGACATGTGGGATGCTCTGACTCGCTCAGACATGTGGGATGCTCTGACTCGCTCAGACATGTGGGATGCTCTGACTCGCTCAGACATGTGGAATGCTCTGACTCGCTCAGAGATGTGGGATGCTCTGACTCGCTCAGACATGTGAGATGTTATGACTCGCTCAGACATGTGGGATGCTCTGACTCGCTCAGACATATGGGATGCTCTGACTCGCTCAGACATGTGGGATGCTCTGACTCGCTCAGACATATGGGATGCTCTGACTCGCTCAGACATATGGGATGCTCTGACTCGCTCAGAGATGTGGGATGCTCTGACTCGCTCAGACATGTGAGATGTTATGACTCGCTCAGACATGTGAGATGTTATGACTCGCTCAGACATATGGGATGTTCTGACTCGCTCAGACATGTGGAATGCTCTGACTCGCTCCTCCGTCCCCAGGGCCGACATCTCCGAAGACCTTAAAGATCTGCTGCTCAAGATGCTGGACAAGAACCCTGAGACCAGGATCTCGATCCCACAGATCAAGGTGGGTCTATCTGTGTGTGTGTGCGTGCGTACGTCGTTTTGTGCATGCATGTGAGTGTCTGGGAGGGTTGAACCTTTTCATTCAGACCCCCGTCCCTCCCTCCCCCTCCCCCACCGTGAGCAGGTTCACCCCTGGGTGACGAGGAACGGTGCCGAGCCCCTCCCCCCAGAGGATGACAACTGCTGCATGCTGATCGAGGTGACGGAGGAGGAGGTGGAGAACTCCGTCAAACACATCCCCAGCCTGGCCACCGTGGTGAGAAGCCCACACACACCTCACACACCGCACACACACACGCACCATGCACGCACTCAGCCAAGCCTCCTCTTTCTGTGTATGAGGGATGAAGCCCTCGGCTAGCATTGCTTTGGCTAACTTTGACCTACTTTACCTTTAAGATTTGGGACTTCATTTTTTATCTAGATGGCTTGAATGATTCTCCAAGGGAAACTGAACCTCTTCTATTGTATGTGTTTGGTGTGTGTGTGTTTGGTGTGTGTGCGTGTAGATCCTGGTGAGGACCATGCTGAGGAAGCGCTCTTTCGGGAACCCTTTCGACTGGGGCCGCAGGGAGGAGCGAGGGAACCTGTCCGCCCCGGGACAGACACTCACGTAAGCACCCCCTGTCCCCCTCGTACCCCTGCCTCCCCCTCCATCCACGCCCTTAGAAGAAGACATCAGTGGGCTCACCTTGACTACAAGTCCCAGGATGCAGCTTCTTTCCCCGGGGGACAGGCCGAGCAGTACAACAAAGAAGAAGAAAACTGAACTAAATCTGTTGTTAATTGCCAGTAGAAACCATAACGCCTATGCCGTCATTAGTTTAGCAGCAGAGATACTTGCATAGAGCATGTACTTTAGTCTACGCAATTCTAAAAAAACAAACATTGTTTGATGTTTTCTTGCGCGTGCTGGCTATGCTGGTAGAGTCTGTCTGGTAGAGTCTGTCTGGTAGACTCTTACTGTCTCTCTCCCCTCCATCTCCCTCCTACCTCCTCCCACATCCCAGCAAAGGGAGATCGGGCCGTGTCAGATACTGCTACATTCATAGTAACCAAAGAAGGTAAAGGGCTACTGGGCCCCCATGTCTGCCTGCCTGCCTGCCTGTCTGCTTACTGTTTAAGTTGTGTCGTAGACAACATGCTTAAAGACTTAAGGCATGACCCAGAATTGGAACCAGGATCTCAAATGTCTTTTTTAGTTGTTTTTTTTTGTGTTTTGTAAAAAATAAAAATGCAATAATAAGGGACCAGGGGGGGGGGGAGGGGGGAGTGACTTCTGTCGTGAATACGTGTCAGAGTGGGGAAGGCTTGATGGAGCCACGTCAGGGAATCGTGTCCTGCCCGACCCCCAGCCTGACTAGTCCCCGCCACACCCACTACTGTGAAGGTGGCTGACCCTTCACCGAGTGCAACCCAGAGTAGTCTTGGCCAAAGCATTTACAGAGAAGCAGCCAAAACGTCAAGATCTCTCTCTCTCTCTCTCTCTCGACCCAAGCCTAAATCAAATCTGGCCCTGCTAGACCTAGCCTTGGCCAAGTCAGTCAGAGTTGCAGTCTGAAACGTCTTTATGGAAAACAACCCCCTAACAGCAACAGGAGCATGGAACGTCTTGTTAGCCACAGAGTCGTTCTCCTTGATCCTTTTGTAGGCCACATGTTTCTACGCATGCTGCACCATGCTAGCTCCATCCCTCCTGAGAGCACACCGCTGATCTACTTCTGTGCCTTTGTTTCTTTTCAACCCGAATGTTCAACTAACAACCTGCCAGACTTCCCTCCCTCTATCCCTCTCTCTCTCTCTCTCTCTCTCTCTCTCTCTCTCTCTCTCTCTCTCTCTCTCCTTTTCTCTCTCCTTCTCTCTCTCTCCCTCCCTCTCTCCCTCCTTCTCTGCTCTGCTTGACCTGGATCGGTTACGTAATGATCGAACGGTTTGAACCATTAGCCGGTCAGGTCGGCCGCCACGAACCCCAGCTCCGCAGTGACGGCGGGACCGTCATGTAAGCACGTAGCGCTGATGCCTGGTTTCTGTCCCGATTCCTAGGAAACAGGAGAGCGGCGAAGGCGTGAGGGGTACGGACCTGCCCCTCGTGGGTGAAGATGAGGCGCTCTCCTGAGGCGTGGACGTGCGCGTGTCGCTGTGTGGACGGGCGTCTTCATAGCGTCTTGCAACTTTCCCTTTAGCCCACTCACCCACCCTTTCTCTCCCCTGCCTCCCCGGGGTCTCGCGTCCGGGCCGGACTGACACAGGCCCGGCCAAGGGAGCCTATAGGACCATCTTCCCGCACAATAGCTGGGATTTCTCTCCAGATGTCTTGCATGCGTTGGGTTTTCTCGTCATAGCGTGCTGTGTCTCAGGCTTCCGCTGCAGGGGGTCGTGTCGTTAGCCTCGGCGCGTCTAGTGTCGCAGTACGCACACATCGGGCCGCCCTCCTCACCCTCCTCCATTTCCACAATTCTCCGGCACGTTTACTTCAGGGGGCCGCGAGGGCGGACGGCCGGTGCAAGCACGCACTCTGCGCACGGACGGTTTTGACAAGACAGACATTTCACAGAGGGCACAGACATTTCACAGACATTTGTTTACCCCCCCATAGTCTACTCTTCTGTAGAGTGGGTTACTATGACGATGATTGTCAAGACCACTGGTCTCATGTCGCTGATTTGTAACATATTCCTCTCACTAAGGGAAATCCTAGGAAACATTTGAATATCAATATTTAAGCTGTAGGATTCAAGTACAGGAAAGACTAGAAAGAGCGTTGGGTTGTTTTCTCTCCAAATGCAACGTTGTATAAGCTATGTCGACTTCTACCTGTTCACAGCATCGACCAGGCTTCCATGCACCTTTTTTATACTTTGCCGTTTGAACCGTTAGGTTGTTGTAAATTCTCCCTCCATTGCTGGAAGCCGTTAATAGCTTCAGCAGCAAATATGAGACCTAAGCACAGTACACAATGATCATGTTGACCCTTGCTGTGTGTTTGTTTGTGTGCACTAAATCCTAGATATGACCTTCACTACTGCTGCCAGGAGAGTTCAGTAGCATTATAGATCCCCTGTACAGGTTTTTAATCAAGTCAATAGAATATTAAGGTGAGAGTGAAGGGCAGCGGGAAGGAGGGAGTCATTTATTTAAGGTACTTAAGTCAATTAATTCAACTGTAGGTTTCGGTTGTGATCTCAAGGTCTGTAGCCACACTAGTGGAGTCATGGGTGAGTTGTGGTACCCAATGGGAAATACATGATTAGACATTTGAAGAGACAACTGATTAAGGCAACAGCCAGTACAGACACCAGAAGTGGGAGAGTGGTCAGAATGCTTATATCATTTTGGTGTGGTTATGATTGTTTTGTAGCCTGGGTGCCAGCCAAACTTAGCCCGCCCACAAAAAAAATTGGTCGGGAAGTTGGGTCTGAGGTCGCTCGGTTGGGGGAAAACTATGTCCGATCAAGAGCTGTTCGGACCAATCAAATTGTCAGGGCGGGCTTTATACGATGATGGACAGATGATCAGCAGTAATGTAATCAACCACATCACCAAAGAGCGCTTGAATTTGTTTTCAACAAACAACATACTACGTTGCTCTGATTGGTTGTAGGTCTATCCAATTGAGTGAAGAGGCCCCATACTCACAGCCCAACGGAGCGGTATCAGACTCATATTCTGAATAGAATTATGAGTATGACAACGTCAGGCTAATTGTTTTGCGTTTATTTCATAAAAATACAACAAAAATTGTACAACGACAGGATATACTGATGTTTTTCTTAAATATAACACTTTCAGGACATCAAAAAAGTTGGTTCAATTGTGTGTCATTTTGTAAACTTATATTTACATTTTCATTATTGACATTTTACCTTAAAACTTGAGGATGATTTGTTTACAAATATAATGTCACTGGCTTATCAACGTGTACAATTATTTTAATACAAGGTTTACATAGTGTGGCTGCAGACCTCTTGTCCAGTCTATGCATGACATATCTCTTACCGAATTATTAACAGTAACTGACAAAGTTCATCAAATGTGTTATGAATCTCCGTTGTTCTGGCTCATTCCAACCAATACTACACATTACTGCAAATAGTATAGTATTTTATGGGGTCCAAAGCAGTCAAATGACTTTTCCTAGTCTGCTTGTGGCAAGTTTTTTTTTTACTTTTTACCTTTTGCTCTTATTTTGCATGTGTTTAGATTTTGTTGGTGTAAGGATAGCTATATTCACTAAACATGGTTGTTGTATAGTTTACTTGCGATGGAACTGACATGAATTAATTCAACAAGTAATGCTTCCACTTTCTGGTATTTCAACACAAATGTGTTGAATGTACGATAAAGGGATTTAAAAACAAACAAAACAAAAAAACGTGGTCTTGCATGTCACTGCTGTATTTGAACATCTCTTCTCTGAATTGTATGTTGTGTGTTTTTTAAGACTTCTTACTATGCATAAGAAACGTTACTCTGTTGTGCAGCTGGTCATGTCTGTAGTCATGTCTGCTGTGTGTTTCTCTGGAATCTGAGAGAGATGGGGGGGGCCGCAGAGAGAGAGGAGGAAAGATTGAAAGAGAGAGAAAAGCGGGGTGGATGGCAGTGGGAACAGGGGAAGGGCTCACTGTCTTTTATACATGAAGGGTGTAGGGATTCTGGTTCAATATTGTACAAGCACTGTCGATAGTAACTGTAACATTGCCCGAACCAAATTCTATCCAAACAGCTAACCCACTCGGCCATGACAGATCATGCTAGAAAAGACATCCTTGGTTGTGACTTTTGGAGCTGCATTTTTTCCTTGTTCGTGTACTAATCCAAATTATATGTGCATGTTCTGCGGTTTGACGTAACTGCATGTAACAAAGGACATTTGAAATGAAAAAAAAAGATTCTGAACACAAATGTGCAGTAGTGTATCCTCCACTTTTAAATACACACACGCACACACACATACACTCTCACACCTTATCATTCCTCCACATTACTATTAAGTGCTTGATTGCCTTTCAAATAACAATAGCCAAGGTTGTTGACTGTATGACTGCTGGGTTCTGCACCCCTCAGAACTGCATAGCATGGTATTTGTATTTCTACGTACAAAGCAATTTCATCTACGCATTTTGCTTCATCACAATTGCCCAGTCTGAATAGAAGGGCTATTATCGATATAAATATAAATATCTTTATTGTTTATCATATCGTACACATTGTACTGTAGCATTATGCCATAGTAGTAAGAGCTTTGGGGCTGTCTGAAACATGAACGCATGCCAACATAATGTACCCGCACCATGGTATTGTCATAGCATGATAACGGCTACTCACCAACGTGAGGCAATGATAAACTATTATACATATTGTATCCAGTTCATTATTTGAATAAATAACAGTTGCCTTCCTGCACCATGGCTGTGGCTTTGTGATTGTTTGACTTGTGACAATTTGATCACACTGCATTTGTGGATGTATGATGAGCCTGCAAGGTAACCAAAACATCAGTATGACCAACAAAACGTTAGAGGGAAACCAAAACATTAGAAATGTATTCTTGCTATTAAGTGCTCAATTACAGTTGCACTGTATAGCCACCAGAAGGCGCCATACTCCCAGATTCCAACCTCCTCTTACTGAGATCCTCTGAATGCCCGTAACTGAAATCACCAAGACAGGCGAATTTCATGGTTATTTGTTTGCCATTCCTTCCTTGTGTGTAGGCCAGTTGTCAAGAAATTCATCTTTCCAAAGATTTAAAGATTATAAAGTTGTAATTTTGTTCAACATAGATGCGATAAAGGAAGAGGAAAATAAATAGCATGCATCAGCATTTGTCTGCAAAATTGTCAGTTTATAAGTGGCACACAACAAGTAGACACTGTCAACGGTCCTACTTTTTTAACGACTGAAAGTGAAGCACAGTGTCTGCGCATCCTTCCCACAACTGCTGGGAGTTCCCGAGGCAACACAAACCACGCACTCATAAACTTGCAGTAGTTCAACATTCGCGCATAAACGAATCCTGATCGTGACAGGCTGGGACTGACTGACTGACTAATTGATTTACTAAGTGGCTCAAATTCATCGACATCGGGAGATGTGGTAGCGTTCACGCACTGTTCAGTGCTCAGAAGTCTAACATCGCCACACAGCACACCTAATGGGACATAATCTCTTGTCATTTATACTAGCAGAGGAGTTGCAACGAAGTTCACAGTCGTATTCTTCATTTCTACCCAGTAAGTAGACTACATCACGTTAACTAGCAACTGGTTAATACTAAATCGTTTTCTAAATGTTGGATTTGTGGCATTATTTGCATGAGTGTTGTAGCCTACACTGTATTAGCCTACGAATGACGGTGCCAGGACACAGCAGGCTTTATTTTAAACTGTATCTGAATTGTAGGCTACTTCACAGTTATTCACTGTTTTCTAATTCATTTAAACTTGTAGTCCTAGTTAAGGCTAATTTATCATGAGCCGCATCTCAAAATAGAAGAACGCATGTTAGATTTTATGGGATAGATTTTGATCATAGTATGCAGTGTTCTTGTGTTATAAGCAAGGTTTACTTCCATAGGCTAAAAATATGCGAACGTGCAATACGATTAGTCTATGTGTTACTTGTTACTTGTAAATGACCAAATGTTGTCACTGAATGTTTAACGTATATCTGTATGCGATTGTTACTGGTGTTATGCATGTATGCATGTCAACATTGTTGTCTCATTGTCCGTCTCTGTGTTCATGCTTTGTTTTCATTGTGTTCTTTATGTGCGGTCTCCAGCTTCTGGGACAAAGACACTAACCACTACTGGTCTTGCTTGAGGTTTACACTCATACCTGGGGACTGTGCCCCCCCCCCCCCTCCTCCCCTCCTCATCCCATCCACCTCCTCAAGATGCATATGAATAGCTTACTGAATCGATGGAGTAAGTAACACACACTCTTTGCACTTTTATGCTCCTGATAACCTTTTTTTCTCTTTCTCCCCATGTCCCCTTTAACTTCAAACATCACCTCCCACCACCTCCTACCTATGCTACTCTCCCTCCCTACTTTTCCGCTCTCCCATCTGTGAGAGCTCTGGGCCTTGGATTGCATCTCTGCCTCATGCACAGTAGTCCAGGGTTGTTTCTGTGTTATATAATATTTCTATGGGGGCCTCACATTTCAAGTGGCAGGCAGTGTTGGACTACGGAAATGGGGGTTGTCAAATGGCTAAACTTAGCGGAGGACAGAAACCCAGCAGTCCTGAAAGTAAATTTCTGTGGTTCGCGTGGCTAGAGAGGCCCGTGGACGAACGGCTTCAGTAGGTGAGTGGGGGCCAGGCTTGAGGGTTCGTCGCAGTGCTGTGAGTTGTTGGCCCTGGTTCTCTCCAGCCAGGAACAGGAACTATGCCACCCCAGTGAGGACACGGGCGAGAACGAGTCGTAAATCAGTTATTATTATCTTGCAAAAGAACATGCTGTTGTGACTTTCCAGCACTGGACAACGAAAGCCCTACTGTAAAAGAAAAGGGTGTAGAACTACTTGATGTATTTAAAGCGTACATTATTAAAATACATGGAAAGTACACTAACCCTATTTTATTTGACGGTATGTACTGTATGTATGTGATAGGGATTTAGGTGCAGTAGGTTTGACATTCGTTATAAAAACAAACTCGTCTGTCTTCATTCCCCCCCCCCCCCCCCCCAGCCTGAGAAACGAACCAGATATTTATTTTCCTGGGCTCTGGAGTGACAAGGTCACCACGGCAACCCCGTGTCCTCGTTAGATGTTATCGCGTTTGTCCGTCATCGTCAGTGCCACAGAAATGCAGGAAACAACCCTGAAGCCCTCTGTGTTTACTTTCGCTGTCTGCACCTTGGTTTCACACTTATATTACATGAATGTTTCGAAGTGGGCTTGCTTTGCCTATTTGTTTGTGGTTGACCGTTGCGTTATGCCAGTGTAGCTGACTGAATGTGCGTAGGTCATCTGCGTGGGCTTGGCAGTCAGGCCTCAACAAAAGGAGAACAAGTGGGCTGATTCATGGAGGGATTTGCTGCGTTGGTTAGCCCTTCACCGTGTGGCATAATGCTAGCCTGGCATGCAGGCCTCGTGTGACCCCATGCCTGAGGTAGCGGGCAATGCCTTGATACATTTATTGACAATATTCTGCTGTGTCACAGAGAGGCAGTGCGTGCCTCTGACTGTGTGGGTGCGTGTAGTATGTGTGGTGCTCGAGGTGGACTGTAGGTCATGGCATAGCTTGTTCACCCATTTAAGGTCAGTGAGGGAAATTGAGCCTTCTGACAGCCCTGAGTGGACAAGAGATCCGTGAGGTGAGTTGTCCCAGTTTTCACCTCCAAGCTGGGTCCGGTACTGAAGAAGGCTCTAGGCATCCACCTCCATGCTTGGTTCGATATTGTGAAACGGTTTGTAGTTGCTCCTCCAGCAGTCGGTCACCCCCTCCCTGTCACACATCCTGGTGAGCTGGTGATGAAATCTGGGCTTCAGGCACTCGCACACACATCCTCACCTCTCTCTCTCTCTCTCTCTCTCTCTCTCTCTCTCTCTCTCTCTCTCTCTCTCTCTCTCTCTCTCTCTCTCTCTCTCTCTCTCTCTCTCTCTCTCTCTCTCTCTCAGTCCTCAGCACCAGTCATCATCAGGATCGCAGCCCACATGCTTGACTTAAAACCTCTGCCACCTACGCCATTGGTCTGAAAGTGCCTGAATCCAGACCTACTTCTACTTCATATGAATCTCTCTATCCCTCTTTCTCTGTCTTTCTGTCTTTCTGTCTTTCTGTCTCTCTCTCTCTCTCTCTCTCTGTGTATCTTTCTCTGGTCAGTGTGAATAACTCTCTGCTGTGTTACCATGGTTTTTAACCACTTCACCTCAGGAAAAGTGGATTAAAACAGCAGGGTCTTTTTTTTTTTTAGATCTCCTTGCCTCACGGCAGAGTCCAAGTCCAAGTATCAAGTAAATCAGGTTGTAAGGTTGCACCAAACTTCTCAATAGATCCTAAACTGTGGCTCCTACCTCTCTCCTTCATCTGAAACACCACACTGCAAATGTCACGAGTGTTAATATATCACAGGAGTGTCTATATACTGTATGACTTGAAGCCTACAGGGCACAATATTGTTTCAGCATGTCCGAGTTACATGCTAAGTGACCTTTTCTTAAAATGTAGCAGACTGTTGGAAGGAGATTCGGTCAATTGTTTGCCACGTCTGCATCTTGATCTGGTAGCGACCTTTAGAATGTCTCGGGATAGGAATGAAACATCATCCTTGCTCTGATACTCATGATACTGTTTGGAATTTACATTTCTTGGAACGGTGTGGGAGTTGACTGGAGACGAAGGGGCTGCAGGAAAAGCTGTTTGGAGTTTTGTTGTCCTTTGTATGGTAGAAAAGCTGAACCTGTGATTATCAGCAAAGCTTGGTTATTTAGATAAACGCTTGACTGCTCAACACTGAACATGGATAATGGAGCAGTAGTGTAAACAGGAATGAGAGAGAGAGAGAGAGAACCAAAGAGAGAGCAGCTATTCTAATTAAACTTGATTTGGGTTGTCAATATTCTCACCTTACTTTGTAGATAGATAGTAGACAATAGATATAGATGAATAAGATACGGTAGATAGATAAATAGATAGTATGTAGGTCAAAACTCCATTGAACACTAGTCCACGATGACTGCAGGTCTGTAAGGGGTGAAGTCTTGGATAGTTAATTATGTAGTATGGAGCTGGTGCTGTAACCCCTTGTCTGTAGAGAAACAGGTGCATGACCACCAAGGGAGTAGATCGAGTTTCTAGGTGGAAAAGAACTTCACAACTCCGATTGACGCATAATGAGGAGGTGTTGCACGTGGCGGTCATTTTAAACCAGCTGCTTGGTTTAAGAGGAAAGCGAAGGGGGATTCAGAGAAAGCGGACGCAGCAGGGGGGGGGGGGGGGGGGGGGGGGTTGTGTTACCGTTGTGTCTCTGGTAGTAGTGTCTGACTTCAAAGTTGATTGTGAGCCTTGTTTGATTTGTTTTATACCGATTTGGATTGACTTTTAGGATATTGTAGCTTCCCGTTGGAGAAGAGACAACCCTAAATTGTGAGGGAACGATATTTTTCGAATGTGCACAGACACGGTCCTTTAAAATCCCCGCCAACACACATACGGACCAACACGCCTCCGCACACACACACGCGTGTGCACGCGCATACACATGCAAACGCACTCTCACATGCACACCCACGCCTACGCACACACGAACAAAAGCACACGAACCTCTTGGAAGCGACAGGTCATGACCCGGGGAGGCCAAGCCAGGGCTCGTGTAACAGGAAGCAACCTGATCCAGCGATGTCACCGGTCCTGCTGAGAGACAGGTCTCTCTGGTTCCACTCTGAATAATTCAATCAGAGCAGCTGCGGCACAAGCCTGGCTTGGTCCGGCCCGGCACGGCCTGAATCCGATCCTTTTACTGACCCCCACCTCCACTAACGCCCAGCGGAGAGCTGCTTATCCCAGTCCGCGTGGCCTGCAGCATGGGGAGCCTTGGTGATTCATGACCCGTGTGAGCGGCGTTCCTGGAAAGCCTGAGTTTCCTCTCCGCTCTGGCCCGGGATGAGCTCTGGTTTGCTGCTCTGCACTTCTCAGTGACAAAGCAGTGTCTGATGGTCAGTGATACTGACATGTAAAACTGCCTAGTCACAGACTGAACCTGTTCTTCAGTCGACTGGGACCTTTCGTTTATAGGAGGCTTCTGGTCTGTAGACCAACGTGGAAGGTTCTAGAGTTCTTAGTTCTCGGCTCTGAATGACTTCTTAGTTCGAGACTATTGCAGGCTTCTCAGTTATAGACTGTTTGAGGTTTTAGACTACTTCGTTCTGAAGGGCTTTGCACACCAAAAGAGGCAACCACTGTCACCTTGAGTATTTTCAACATACGCTCGACGGCAACTTTGCCTTCTACTCTGGTTGTATAGTAGTGGCGAGCTGTAGCAGGGCGGCTATCACACACAAGATTGCGTTCAATGTTTGTAAAAGCCTTTAATCATGGAAAGCCTCTTAGTTCTTGACTACGGAGGATTCTAGATTGATTTCTGGTAAATGTATGGTTCTACTGTAGACTGTCGAACATGTATGGTTCTAGACTTGGTGGGTTTTAATCTGAGTTCTACAATATGGAGGGTTCTACACTTATTCTAGAATGTGGAAGGTTCTAGACTTTTTAGTTCCAGAACATGGAAGGACATGGAAAGGCTTTGAGACTGGCTAAGCTGCCAGAAACATAATGTTTGATTTATTCATATATTTCTTCAGCCCCATAATCATTACATCACTCACACAGGGCTGGTCTCGCCCCCCTCCCAACCCCTCTCACCCTCCGCTTTGTCCGCTCTAAGAGGATAAAGAGGTGTTATGAAATCATCAACTGACCATTTGGTGTGTGAGTGGCCTGCGATTGTTCCGTGGGTGGGCAGCCCTTTGTATGACCCACAAAGCTTCAGCCCAGCTTGTACCCAGTGTTGGCAACTCTCTTTCTCGGGCTCTTTTGTTTTCTCTTTCACATCCTCACCCATCTCTCTCTCTCTCTCTCTCTCTCTCTCTCTCTCTCTCTCTCTCTCTGCCTGTCTATTTATCTATCTACAGATCTACTCTCTCTCTCTCTCTCTCTCTCTCTCTCTCTCTCTCTCTCTCTCTCTCTCTCTCTGTATATAGATACAGTGTGGAGGGTACATACCGTACCCCTGGCTGTATGACCACATTCTCCATTCACTACCTCCCATAACTTTGGCATCTCCTCTTCTCACAGTCATCTCCACTTAGACAAAGTTGCACAACCCCCCTGACAGAGTGATGGACAGATAAGCCCACTGTTCAGTAAGACACACTCAATTAGCATGTTTCTATGAAACACACACACACCCTTATTTCTTGCGTGCTGCACACCTCTATGGTTGATGAGGCTTTCACGGTGAGGCATCTTGCCAGCACAGGCCGCCGGACACACACACACACACGCGCCTGGGAAAACATCGTACATGCACACATATTCACACACGGACAATGTACACGCACACAATCGAGACACACACACATCCAGCCGTGGCGATGAGGATGACCTCACAGCCCACTCTCCTGTGCTGGGAGCTCTTTGTGGGTGAGAATCTGAGTAGGAAGCTGGAATCACTGCCAGTCTCTGCCTGCTTGGAAACAGACGCAATGCGAAGCCACAAACAACCCTGACAAACACTAACCCCCCCCCCCCCCCCACACACACACACACACACACACACACACACACACTCTTCTAATGTACTAGAGAATGAGAATGCCTCGAATGGGGACTAGTATTAAAGTGTGTGTCTATGTTTGTGTGTGCCATGGCAACAATACCTGCATTTGTGAAATGTTGAGACCCACGCAAGGGTGAGGGTGTCTGTGTTGGCCTCACACACGCATACAGACAGCGACATGGAAAAATTGTTTCTTGTGCCATGGTTCATGAAGCTGTTCTAATCTTTCAGAGTTAAGTGCAGCAAGACTCCTTTGCTCTCCGAAACATCTGAGTTGAGGTTAGCTTTTCATCAAAGAGTCTCTCAGTTTGTGGGTGAATGACAAAATGCCCATGTAAACTACTCAAAGTCCCAAAGTCGTAACTGCACTGCCTGTCAGCAATAGTTTAGCAATGGAGTGAGCTAAAGTGATGTAGTGACATAAGGTGATATCCCATATTTATCTTTATGGACATACAGTATATAGAAATATGTATCCCATCTACAGTACATGTATATTCTATAACCTTTATAAATTCATTGATCCCCTAGAGTATTGTCATTATATCTCTCATCAATACCTCAGCAAGGTAGAGAGGACGTAGTTGATTTTAGGAAGTGATGATGATACTGGACTGAATCAGATTAACCGGACTGCCAAGAAACGACAGCTGGTGTTTTAATAAATAAGGCTGAGACAAAGCTGTCTGGATGATGTGAATGGGGGAATATCCTAAACTAAGAATAAAGGGAGATTTGAAACACTCACTCAGTCTATCTGTCTCTCATTCTCTCTCTCTCTCTCCCTCTCTTTCTCTCTCTCTCATTATCCATTCTCTCTCTTTCTGTAATTCCTCTCAATCCCTCCAGAACCTACATTACTGAAGCTGTGTCTGTCAGCTCCTTCTCCAGATGTTCATTTAGTCAGGAATCAGATGTAAGTTACCTAACTCCTCCCTTTATAATCCCCTGACTGCCTCCGATCGCATCACGTAACACACACACGCGCGCGCGCATGCGCGCGATCAAACGCGCACTCGCCCCTCCTGCCCTCCGTCTTCCCCTCCCCTCGTGTCTGTCCGCAACAACACAAACAATCCACTCTGTGTGTGTGTGTGTGTGTGTGGGGTGGAAGGGAGGAGTGTGTGTGGTCTCAGTGTGTGTGTTCAGGTGTGAAGGAGGGTGAGGGGGTGATAATGAGATCGCGTGAGGGGATGTGTGTCTGCTGGCGTCCTGGGGGGGGGGAGGCCAGAGGGTGAAATGATGGATGGGTGGATGGATGTGCAAACAGAGGTGGCATGACGACCGCCTAGGGGAGATTGGATGGAGCTCGTAAAAGGGCCAGTTAAGGAGACAGTTGGGCCACCGCTGGACAAACACTGGCACCACATGGAATGGCCACAGGGAAGGCCACAGGGGAGGGGAGGGGTGAGGTGGGGTGACAGCGGGAATGAGATGTCCCTTTGATGTAACATGTCACTGTGACGTTGGCTTCTTAATCTGCACTTGTAGAAACATCCCTTGTACTCGGACTGTAATACAGAGGAACAAATAAACAACCCCCCCACACAGTGTGTGACTGTGACTCACACAGTCACACTCTCACGCAGTCACAAACAGAGTAGCAAACGTTGCATAATTTACACGTACAGTTCATAGACGAACGGAACACACACACACACACACACATCGCCCACAAAGAGAGACAAGAAAGACCAAGATTACTCCCATTGTGAATGCCATGATTAAACGAATAGTCTGGAATGCGCAAGTGTTCCAGCAGATGAGCACGCCGTTGTTCGCTAATCAAGAAAGGAGAAAAGGTTTCAGAGAGGGCCGAAAATGTAAACACATGACTAAATCCGCAAATGAACACACACACACAGGCCCAGAGCAAAATGATCAGCTCATGTGACAATCATGATCTCACCACACTGAGTGTGTGTGTGTGTGTGTGTGCTATATGTTAGAGCGTGTGTATTACATGCCGGCAGGCAAAAGGTGAGCTTTGCACGCGTGTGTGTAACCCAATCGACGACCCAAATAGAACATTCTCTGTGTGTAATGCTCTCCGTTGCCCCTGACGTCAACCCCAGAATAATTCAGGTGTAACTGACCAGACAGGAGGGAAGAGGAGGATATATAAACTCATAAACAACCTATAGATATACACTATCTACTGTATCTACATTATCTCTCTCTTTCTATCTCTCTATCTCTATCTAATCTGTAGTTTTACAGTAGCGCAATATATATACTAACAGTATATATATATATATATACATAAACACATTCGATTTTGTCGCATCTCCACACTCTTTGCTTGTGTGCCTGTCTTCTGGAGTCTCTCTCCAAAAGCCTGGGCTTGGGCTGGGCTAGGAGGTCCAGGGTCAGGGGTCTGTACATTGCATGGATGTGAGATACAGGGACCGGTGAGAACTGTGTGAACACACTGTGCCTCTGTGTTCAACCTCTCATCTATGCACTCACCCACACAGAGACAGACACCCAGCCAAGGCAGCCGAGAGAACACATTTACTGTAACGGCCTATTATGAAGATACCGTCGAGATTCCACGTTCAAACCCAACCGTGACATTCTGGCTCAATGCTTGAAAAACATTATTTATTTTTTCTTGTACGTCAGATAAACAACACAAGCAAGAGGCGATTTTTGAAAAGGAAATGAACATTAAAAGAAATACTCAGTCCACCTTTTCAACCCTGACAAGAACTGTTAGGAATGTTGTTAGGCTGAAGAAAGAGATATCTGGAACTCTGTCACGGCTCTCGTCAAACTATTTGCAAAGCAGGTGCAAATAGTCGCTCAATGTCAATGTGGCTTTACAACATACTTGTACCAACAAAAGTGAAAGAATTGAAATGTATGACAGATTTGATTTAAGCTTTGTTGAAAAATTTTGTCCTGTTGAAAAGCTGTCTCATTATAAATTCCTGTAATACCTTTGTTTGCTAAAGACAGTTCAGCTAAACACAGGGGCACTTGTGAACTTGAGAGGAAGGAATGCGTCTTGCTAATCTTTAGAAAACCATATAGCCAAATAACAAAGAGAACATTTGTATCAAGAGGACAAAATATGGATCGTTTTAATTAGGCTATCAATGTAGCCTTTTTCTGGTCTTTCTATCTAAACAAAGTAAACCTGCACTAATGTTTTTATCAAGCTTGTTGTTCTATGCCTTGCCCTTTTCATCTAGTCATTTTCTGTGCATATTTAGCTCAGCTGTCTGTAGCAGTGTGATAGACATGACTGAGTCAGTCCAGTGTGAAGGACCTCCCTCTCTGAGGGCCTGCTGACAGAGCGTTGTTTAGCCATGAGCAGGTACGATGGGAGCAGTAGCAGGTATGACAGACGGTAATCTGTCCTGTTGTTTTGTGTTGAGTAAATCTTGAAATGAGCAGTTGTGAATGATTCTGATGATTAACCCTGAACTGGGTTCACTTGGATTTGTTCGAGGTGACTTACAACAACAATAACCGTGTGTGTGTGTGTGCCCCACCACCCCCCACCCCCCTCCTCCTCCCTTCAGACGAGCTCTCCAGAATGTGCGAGGTAGAGGAGACCCCCGTACCGGCCAGCCCCACTTTCCTGGGGGAGTCGTCCGACACCTACTGCCAGGTGGACCGCTGGCAGCACCTACGCACCGCTGTGCGTAAACTGGAGTTCTGGGAAGACTTCAGTGCTGAGCTGATAGGGAGTGGATTTTTCTCCAAAGTGTACAAGGTTGGCCCTTCACCTGTGTGTTGTCATCTGTGCTTGTGTTTGTGCCTGTAATTATCATGTACCTACGGTACACAACAGAAAGAGAAACGTTCATTACGTTTTGAGGAGTAATTAGAGTTCAAACACCACATTACACCTACCGCGGCGTTCCAACCACCTCAACCGAACTGCAGGGTTGCCCAATGGTTGTAATGCCAGGGCTAAACATTTACACACATCCCGACAGACAAAACCTTTCCGGTAATACAGTATTATTACCTTGCTCAGACAGCTCCTGCTGTGTTTCACTTACAGCAGACTGTCAAACCTGGCAACCTAACCAGCCCTAAAGGCAGACCAGACATGCCCTAGTAATTAGCTAGCCTCTGTGCCCCGCTGCATGCTGGCGTGCCTACAGAACAATAGGACCAAGCTTCTGTTCCCCTGAGGAACGGGGGTAGGTATGAGGCACTGTCGGGAGGCACACAGTCAATGAAGAGCGCCGAGGACATGGTGGTTAGAGGCTCAATGGATGTCTTGTTCTGATGCTTAATGACTGAGACGAGACTCAGGGCCTCCTATCTCCTTTCCTCTCCTCCCCTCCTTTCCTCTTCTTTCCTCTCCTCTCATCATTTCTCCTCATTGTACTGTGTTGTCCTATGTTCTAGTAGGATGCCCTATCCAACTCTACTCTACTTTCTGTGTTCTGACCTTGAGGTCGTGTCAGATCACAGCAGAACTGTGACAGTTTGTGCACGCAATCATCTCCTGCTATTGTTGAGCATGCCAGTGTAGAGCTTGCATACAGATACGCATCATAGAAGGAAGAACTGGTCCCTTTGATCAGGGCTGTATTATAATAGTGTTCATTCAGTGTGACTGTTCCCAGACCCTGTGCCAAATGATGCCTAAACAAACAAAAGCACGCATACACACATCCACTCACACATAGGAAGAGAAACAAACATGTTGTACCAGAGAGCCGGTTGTGCCCCATGAAGAGCCACGGAGACCAAAGGAAGGATGTCGTAAACACCTCTAGAACTTATTAAAACACTGCCCCTGTCTGTGTTTGTGTCTGTGTGTGTTTCCCCAACAGCTAGCTTAGCTGCACGGTACAGTAAGAAAATATGTATTGACGCACTTTACAAGGAAGTCAAACTAGTTTACCATGTCCAAGCCCTTCTACATGCTGTTGTTTACATATACAGTAGGAAAAGTACCGGCTGTGACAGAAGGTTCTAGAATGATACAGTGTAAGTGAATTGACATTGTGCTAAGCACTGTCTAGCCATTGTGAATCCAAATCTCAAGAATGTCGCCCCCTGTCGGACAGGTAATGCACAGCACAACCAGGAAGGTGACGGTGGTGAAGATCTACAAGAACGACGTGGACCAAGACAGCATCGTCCGAGAGATCAGCCTGCTGCAGAAACTCTCTCATCCCAACATCGTCAGGTGGAGACACTACATCGGGCAGAAACGTTTTCGAGGATCACGTGTCAACGCAGCGTCAGAAAATAATGCAGTTATCTCTTGTTTATGTCTTGAAGGTATCTTGGCATCTGTGTGAGAGAAGATAAGCTCTATCCCATACTGGAGGTGAGCTTGTGAATTTGTTCACGATAATGTTGATAAGCATGCAACTCTAGAAGATAACGCTTCGGCTTTGTTCTTCTTTAGTACTTATGATGCATTGCAGTTGTGTTTTTAACGCTCATGCTGTATGCGTGTGTGTGTGTGTGTGTGTTTGTGTGAGCCTGTGTCTCTGTTTGCGTGTGTCTGTGTATGTGTGTGTGTGTGTCCAGTATGTGAGTGGGGGCTGTCTGGAGGACCTGCTTGCCCAGGAGGACGTGCCTCTATGCTGGAGGGAGAAAGTGGATCTGGCCTGTGACATCAGTAGAGGAATGACCTACCTCCACTACAAGAACATCTACCACAGAGACCTCAACTCCAAGGTACAGAACACATATCCATGTTAAAAAGAACCTGGGTTCTAGATTATGTGTGGGGGTTTTAAGAACAAGTTCATATTTGAAACCAGTCATGACCTTCAAAATATCTCAGATATCTCAGAAATATTTCAGATAGGTCATGTCACTGGACCTCTTTCTGGAAAAACAGCAAATCATGTGACCCAAAAGCTAGCTGCCCGAGAGATACCTACACCTGGCCTGGAATACTGTTTCAACCAAAAACAAGGGTCCTCCTAGTCACTTAAGTTATCTCTTTCCCTCTCAGATCCCTTCTTTCTCTCCCTCTCTCTTGCTCTGTGCCTCTCGTTGTTGGTTTAACTTAAATGCTAGGCCGCTGGCTTCGTATTTTTTACGGACTCTGTTTGTCTAACTCGACAACTTCATGAAAGAATAAACCTTCTCCGAAACATAATTGCCTCCCTATTCACGCTCCCTTAGCTTAGCTAAACTTGTTTTTGCCAAGAAAGGCAGATTCCAGGGAGCGTGTTTCAGATACCACTGACTACTACTGACTGAGGTCAACGTGGGGGCCTCTCTCTTTCTGAATGTGGGGGGTTTGTCTCAGCTAAGCTTCTTTGCAGCTTGAGCCTTCCAGAACCTGCCTTTTACTGTTAGAGGTGCTCAACTATATTTACGAGGAGAAAACACAAATTCAACTCAGATGTTTTGTGTAGAAAGTCCCTCTAATAGTTCATGAGAGTGAAGAATCACTATGTCTATTCACCACCTGCTGGTCAGGTTATTCATGGCTTTGTTCGTTTGCACAACAAGCTGATGACAAGATAAAGAAGGCCTAGATGTGGACACTGACAATTCAAGGCGATGTTTATAGAACCTGGCTCGCACACAAACACACAAACACACAATCCCACCCCAACGCGCACACAATCTCCCTCTGTCATTATGGGGCCATTACAGCTTGCGCTGTGGTTTGGGGCCACATCTGAGTCATGATGTTGTGGATACACGGAGCAGTGCAGGGAGGGATCCTGCCTCTCTCAGGCTCTGTCATTACAGCCGCTAGCAGGAAACGCCCTGCTCCCAACCAAACCAGGAACGACCAAGAACAGATCTGTCTGCAGAAAACAAAGATCGCATCCACTCTATAGCCAGTGGACCTCATTTCAATCGAGTTGACCTATTATTTGGCTGTGACTATGTACAGTTTCTAACATATACTGCGTACTGGAGTCTGGGAAAGAATGTCTGCATCACATAATAACCACCATATGGGTCTTTCTGGACCAGTACTAGAGAGGTTTAAATCTTACCTTACTAGGAAAAATGTTGTTGTTGGACCTTGCCCTTTTTCATTTAAGAAAAACATAGCAACGGTCAGACTATTCCTCCGACAAGCGGACGCAGAAAGGCTTATGCAGTCGCCTTGACAACCGCAGTAGCCTCCTCCCTGGTCTCCCCCAAAATGAGTATTAAAACAACAGTACGTTTAAAATGCGTCGTCAAGGGTTTTGACTTGCACAAATAAAAAGACACCTCGTTACCCCAGCACTCCTTACACTACGCTGGCTACCTGTGCATTTAGACCCTTATGTGTCTAGTAAAACCCTCCATTGCCTCTGTTCTAGTGATTCTGAAAGTGTCTGAAAGTAGGTGAAGCAGTAGTCTACCGTTATACGGCCCTAGGCTTTGGAACATCCTTCCAGGCAGTATTAGACTGGCAGAAATGTCTTAAAATACACTTATTTAAACTACTCTTCATTTATCCTGCTCTGCCGTTTAATGTTGTTAACGTTACTGATAGTGTTTGTATTGTCTGTTAACATTGTACTGTTTTACTTGTATATTATTGTTGGTCTGTTTGTACTTGGATGTTTACTCGATTTTTATGTGCAGTTCTAATCTCTGTACCAAAATGTGGCGATTTTGTGTCATTAGGTTGCTAAGGAGACCACACAAAATACAAGACATAGTAGAGCACAGTATACAGTACATCCAGTTCCGCGCGTCAACTGAAACCAAGCCTCTCCTAACCTGTACACAGTGAGCTACAGACTAACTAACCTCATTTAACCAGCCAATTATTACGAGAAGCTCTTAATAGATTAGGGTTGGACGACGGTAGTTCTCCAGAAACTGGTTTGGGGATCCATGACAAAGGTCTACTCTGCTGTCACACCCAGTCAAGACGAGGACTAAGTGAACCAAAAGTAAGCCTCTAGGTCGCACCTCAATAATTAACTGACCGGGGGACCCATTTCAGTTTTGATTGCTATATGAGGTACTTTCTGCTAATAGAAGGGCTAATGCTGTTTGTCACTGTGGTCACTATTACTACAGTCAACAAGTAAACCCATCCCAAATGTTCTCTTTCTTTCTTGGGTTGAGTCTTAGAAGAGTTGCTGTTATTTAGAAAGTCTCAAACCCTTGCTGAGATGGTTTGTTGTTCAACTGCAGCACCTGGTATCTATTAACACCTGTCAGGAAGAGAAATAAAGAGGTGCATTTCCACGTTATTATCTATCGTGGAAATGCAGTAATGTGGAACCCCCATGTGGAATAATGTTGCTGCCTTCCGGATTAGTGCTACCCATACACTCACAGGCATGCATAGACCCAGTTATGCACAAGTACAGTTTACATGTGTTGCACTGACCTCTTATGGTGAGTATGATGCACTGCAGGCAATTTGACCAAATATGATACAAGTTGCTGCCATGCCTCGAAGCAGCAAAGGATGTTAGTTAGGTAAGGTCATTTCTGTGTAGATAAACACCGCGTTACAAAAGACTATATGTAATAGACCTGCCTTCTATTTCTGTTTCTCCCTCTCTCTCTCTCTCTCTCTCTCTCTCTCTCTCTCTCTCTCTCTCTCTCCTCTCTCTCTCTCTCTCTCTCTCTCTCTCTCTCTCTCTCTCTCTCCGTAGAACTGCCTGATCCGGGTGACGTTACGAGGCCGGGAAGCGGTGGTGACAGACTTCGGCCTCGCCAGAGAGGTGGTGACCGAACTTCCTGCCAACAGTCCTGAAAGGAAGATGTCTCTGGTTGGCTCTGCTTTTTGGATGGCCCCAGAGATGCTGCGAGGTGAACCGTACGACCGCAAGGTAAACGGCCCTGACCCCTGACCCTAACCCACAGCCAGTGTTTTAACTGTGTCAGAGGTCAGAGTTGATGGTGAGGGTGCGAGGGTCGGGGAGTAACCCTAGCAACACAGAACCCCCCCAAGGTAAAAAAAAGTCCAACATTAATCCTTTTAATGAGGCCGTCTAGATGATGTTCAATGGCATTTTCCATCTAATCCATTCATTAACTTAGTGGAATTGTCAATGTAATTAGCCTACTGAATCGAAATGAATTAACCCCCCTTACTTGCATCCACCACTCTTAATTGACTTGAAGTTGATAAGATTGGCTTCTCACCTCCAGGTGGATGTTTTTTCCTTCGGGATCATGCTGTGTGAGATCCTGGGCCGAATCCCAGCGGATCCAGAGATTCTTCCCAGAACAAAGGTAAGACACACAAACTAGTCGAAGAATGGATCGATTCTGAGATCCTAGCAGAGCCTAAAAGGTCCTCGCGTGCACCGAGTCTCACTCAAGAAGTGCTGATCTGGACTCAATCTGGCCTCCTTTGCTACAGTTATGTATACAGACAGGGAGCTGATCTTAGATCTGTTTCTCTGGGTCACCGAATGAGCCTCGTGAGCTCCACTCCACGCCCCGACCGTGATCTCACGCTGGAAGCTATCACTCGAGGGGAGAGGAGCCGAGTGGAGCAGTTGATTCGTTTACATTCTTCCCAGTTTAGACGTTACACTGACCGTAATTCCGCATAATTCGCCCATTAGAGGGGCTAATAGAGCTGGTGACACTGCAGTTATTGGCTCGGCGTTGACAGGGACGTTCAGCCCCCTACCCACCCCCACAACAACCCTGGGAACACCATCAGAGCGGGGGGGTGTGGGGGGGGGGGGGATGACTCCACGGACGAAGGTCATTGAGGATTCAACTAGATTTATGTGATTACAGTAAAGTAAACAATAAGTGTTTAGTGCAACGGCCATGATTATAACATTAGTCTATATACAGTGGTTGGTTCTCTATCCTGTGTTGTTGTCGCACTAAAACAGTTGGTCTTCACAGCTGTGGTGTTTATTAATGCATGTGTGTGTGTCTTATCAGGACTATGGTCTGGATGTTGAGGCCTTCAGTGAGATGGTTGAGGGCTGTCCACAACGCATCCTGGAGCTGTCGGCCAGCTGCTGTTTGGTAAGCAGGAGCCTGTGAGAGAGACTCAAGAGAAAGAGAGAGAGCAGAAGAGGATGAGAGAAAAAGAGAAACGATAGAGGGAGAGAGAGAACCAAAGAGAACGAGAAAGAAAGAGGGCGTACGTACCAATACTATCAGGCACCATCGTGTTAAAGAGAACGTGTGAAAATAGTAAAATAACATAACAAGTACAAGAACCGAGAGGCCAAGCAAGTAGCCACAGTTGAGAGTCTCAGGGAATGATAGCTGGACTGTACTGGGGGGGGGGGTCTGTTTCAATTGTACGCTCTCCACGGTT
The DNA here is from genome assembly GCF_038355195.1 of Osmerus mordax. NCBI lineage: Eukaryota > Metazoa > Chordata > Actinopteri > Osmeriformes > Osmeridae > Osmerus > Osmerus mordax. Next base: position 3,599,602 of record NC_090063.1, on the reverse strand, counting down.
AACGACCCCTGTCCTTGTCACTATCCCTGCTCACCAGATGGACGCCTTCCGGAGACCCTCATTCTCAGAGCTGCTGGACGACCTGGAGGACATCGCCGAGACCCTCGACCCCCCCGACTCGGACCTGACGACGGGGTGAAGGGGTCCCAACGGTACGCCGGCCCCCTCACCACCCCCGCCACCACAGCCGCCACCACCCTCCCCAACCCAAACCCTATTCCTCCTCCTCCCCCTAACTAGAGGACAATGTGGACTAGCGTACGCACAGAGGAGAGAGAGAGAGAGAGAGAGAGAGAGAGAGATATAGACAGAGAGAGAGAGAGAGAGAGTGGGGGGCCGGCCATCATCTGGTCTTCACAGGAGAAGCCACATCCTCTTCGTACACACACCAGAAGGGAAACACAGTGTCACACCACAGGTCTCTCGCGGAGCCGTGTCCGTGAGAGCAGCCGTGTTTCTCGGAGACAAGGGACACAAAAACGGACGTCGGGACGTTCTGTTCACCTTCCCTTTCCGTCTTTCCACAGTCCAAACCCAATTAAGGTGGGGCTGTCTGGAAACGTACCCGGGCGGAAGAGAAACCGTGACCAAAACGTTCCCTCAAGGACAATTCCTTTTCCTTAAATGGTACGCTTTTAATTCCGCTTGAAGACGATGACGACTTCTTTAAATGTACTTTAAATGTAACTTTAAATGTAAATATTGAATAGGACCGTTTTTTTCCTTCCTTTAATCCATTTCTTTGTTCTTTTTCCAAGTGGCCTCCTATTCTTAGATGACGTAAACGTAATGTTAAGGGATTATACGGTCAGCAAGATCAAATAAGAAGGAGCTACTAGCTGGCTGCAAGCGTCTCCAGGGAGACAACGTGCAAGAGATACTGTACTTTGCACTAGTATTGACTGTTACCTGGTAGAATAATATACTGTATGTAAGACAAAAGAAGTGTTCCACTATGTGGCTTAAGGACCAAACTACTCTCATTCCCCTCTGCCTTTCATTATTTCTCTCTCACTCATTCTATTTTTTCGGGGGGGGGGGGACGATGACGACATAACAGCCTTCATGTTTTTTATGAGCAGAGAGGAAGGGTGGATGTGCGACACCAGGGGAGAGCGGAGAAAGGATGGGCCCGTGCTCCTTCTTCTTCTCCTCCTCTCACCCCTCTCTCAGGATAGGGGATGATGGCCTACTGTAGAACGAGAACTTGAAACTCAGCGAGACTTCAACAGTCATATAATGTGACAGTCTTTTTTGTCTTGTCAGGTTTGTACAGTTACTGTCCTGTCCCCCCAACGGGGAAGGATATATGTTGTTTACCATATCCCGTCCATACAGGGCTATTCGTGTATATTTTGTGAATCTGTTGGATGTCTTGTGCAATGGGTAAATAGGATTTTGCTTACTTAAGAAATATCAATAGATTTCTATGGACAATTTGAAATGACTTAATAAAATGTGTAGATTCACTCACTCTGCATTGGCTTTGAGAGTGGCCTTTGGCTGGACTGTGTGTATGTTGTTTTCACGCAATAGGGATGTAGTCATACTGAATCCATGGTCTTGTACTCTACTTGCCTGATGTCCTTGACAGCACAAAGCTTTCTAAGAATTAAAAGGTCCCTCCAAACACACACACAAACTCCCCCACACACTGGTGCTTTAGAAGGTTCTACAAGGTCCTGAACCAGCTGCCTCAGGACAGGGTCTCTCACTCAGTTTCTCTCTCTCTTTTTTTCTTTCTCCCTCTTTCTCTCTCTCTCTCTCTCTCTCTTGAGCCGACGAAACGCATTAGTATTCGGCATGTACAGTTCCAAGCGCATGGTTTCGTAATTGCAGCCTGTAGGAGCTGGATTTACCGCCCTGTTGACAGCGTACGCCACAAGACTGACGTCCACCACCACCGTGCACCAAATGCAGTGTAACAGGAAGGTGGGGGGGTGGGGGGGGGGGGGGGGGGGGGTGTCTGTCCGCAAATTGATGAACGTAGATAAAAAATCCATAAGGAGCCGAGGGGAACCAGGGCAGAGAGTGATGAACTGTTGGGATCGTCAACGACGGTCACGAGTGCGACTGGACGGGGATGCTGAGGAATGGACCAAGGTGGATTCTCGGGAGGGCTCAGATGTGATGAAGTGTGGAGGTGGGGATAAACCAGTACAGGACACATGGTGCAGTGGAACCAAGAACGAAATTGGATGGTGGTCGTCCAGGAGGAAGGGATGAAGAGCAAGGAATGGGAGAACCGAGGCTGAGGATGATGAGGAGGATGATGATGATGAGGAGGAGGAGGGGGAGGATGATGAGGAGGAGGAGGATGATGAGGAGGAGAAGTAGGATGATGATGATGAGGGAAATGGTTTGGGGGCGGGTCTATGACCCTTCCCCCAGTTTCAGCGATAAGACCTAGAGAGATGTATCCTGGACGAGCACAACCTGGGCATTGACACACACCTGTAATATATAGTTTATACCTCCTCAATCCAGCTCTTGTTATATCTACTCTCACAAAACGTGGATGCCAATCGAATGAACATTCAGAGCCACGTCTGTAAGACTGTAAAACTCAGAGATTAGATATAGGCAGGGAAACGATTCAAAGGACAGACCGCGTTTGTCAGATCAGTTGTGCTACAATTGCTAAACAACAACATCATACTCTCCCAGAGGGGTCGTGTACGAAAGCTGATTTGGCCACACAAAGCTGATGTTGTGTGTACTGAGATCAAAGGCTATTTCGGGTCCAGCATTGTAGATCACCTCCCTGTGGCTATGCTCACACACAGACGACTGCGAAACCCCTGCATCAGCACCAAGGAAGTGCTGATTGTAAGGCTCGCCTTTACTCCTCATCCACACTTAATTGTTTACCAGGGGCTGGCTGGCAAAATAGAGAGAGAGAGGCAGAGAGAGAGAGAGAGAGAGAGAGAGAGAGAGAGAGAGAGAAAAGAAAACCAAATGCAAACAAACAATGGAGAGAAAAGCCCAGATCAGCATTCTTAGAACTGCACACTTTGATACTTCTGCAGGTGTGCTTTTTTTCCAGCCTAATTCTCTTGTTCCTCTCCTCTTTTCTCCTCCCATCCTGCCCTTCTGGGTTCTCCTCATTTGGAGAAATGGCAGTTTTGGCCTCCAAAGAAAAACAGGAAGCTGACCAAGCAGTCAAGGGAGGGATGGAAGGAGGGAGGAAGGGAGGGAGGGAGGGATGAAGGAGCAGAAAGACTGAGTGAAAGCGAAAATGATCAGTGGAGGGACTCGTTTGTAGTGCAGGTAGCGAGTTCATTTTACAAAGTGTGAAATATGAAACATTATCGTTCAAGTGTTTTCAATGTTTTAATAAATGTTTTTTGTATTTATGTATGTACTCTGTTCAAACCTCTGACGTTCTGGATGTTAAGGGGGGAAGGACCTGGAAGAGATGCCGGTGTTACAGTGAAATTAGTCAATGTGCCTTGTTCTTTGGCATACATTATTGATTCCAATCCCCTTAAGTGCTCCACGATGAAGAAAACAGTCACTCAGTTAGACCTTGTTTAAAAAACAAAACTATTCATTCCATCCTGTGTAGCTGCCAGGTACACAAAAAGACAGTACATAGGCATAAAGCATCAGAAATAAGTTTGAAAGAAGATTGACGTTGATGAAAAATGACAAGTTCCAGACAGTAGCCTACGTTTTAGAGAGCTTCATTTATTTCTGAGTAACTAATAAAGAATAAAGACTATTAACCTGTTTAGTTGTTTTGCATCACCAACGCCCAGTAATTAGGCCTATTTAATTTATTGATGTTTACTATACCTACAATGTCTCAAAAAGACATGCATCACAGCATCCATATTGTATTTTTAGGAGGAGGAAGGCAGAAGCAGTATGAAGACAGGAGAGGAAGTACGGGGGGGAATGTCCCTGTACTTACTGTAAGTCGCTATGGATAAGAGCGTCTGCTAAATGTAAATGTAATGTAACAGGGACCTCCGAGGCAAGGTCTGAAAAAGGCTTAAGCGATAACATTTTGTCTGCTGTAAACAGAGATGGCAGTGTTTGAGTATTTGTGAATATGCAAATCAGTGCTTTGAAATCGTACACGTTAAATGTTCAATCTGTGACAAAACCTTATTAAATGTTTAGCCTTTTTATTTTGTCGAGTCCAGTTCTGATACTGAACTATATTTTTGGGAGTTACTGGTTATGGTGTTATCTGAATGCTTGTGTTGTACATCATGCAGGATCATCAAATGGTTGAGACAGGCAGACAAAGAAAGAGAGAGACAGGAGCAGACCAAAAGGTAAGAGAGATGTGAAAATAATAAATTCTATCAAATATTTAGCATGACAGGGACTGGCCTTGAGAGGGGATGAGGATGAAAATAGTCATTTGTATCAGCTCTTGAACGACAAAGATGTCCTTTCAAAGGGTTGCAGAGGCACCAGAAAGAAAACATTAGTCCAGAGATCCTGAATGAAACTCTGTCCACAACAGTATTGGTTGTGGAATAGCTGACACAATCGTGAATCTACGCATTCTTCAGTATGTAATTATCATTGATGGAACACAAGACATATCTGGACAAGAACAAGAAAGCATATGGCTGCGTTATATTGACAATGACCTGATTCCCCATGAAGAATTCATTGATTTGTACGGTGTCTCAGATACAACAGGAACGAGTCTGGCTGAAGTTGCTAAGGATGTGCTGCTGAGATTAAATTGACCAATCCATGGTTTACGAGGTCAAACTTATTCTGGGGCACAGGCGCTGATAAAACAAGAGCAGCCACCAGCACTACGTTCACTGTGGTGCCCACTGTACTGATTTAATAGCACAGGAAGCTTGCTTAGCCTCCGTTTTAATCAGAGGCTCCTTAGATTGGGTCCACCAGTTAGGAGTCCTGTTATCTCACTCAGGGAAGTTTAAAGCGATTCATGCAGCGATTGAACATGCAGAGAATACATCTTAGTCCAAACACCAAAATCACACTACAAAATAACACCAAAATCCCCCTCTACACTGCTATCAGACGTCTATTCCAATTTTAGCCAATTGTGTTTGTGAATGATGAAACTAATCTATCTCTTATCTACCGCCTTGCAAAAACAGAAAGGATTTGTTAGAGGGCCATATAATGTGTTTTGAATGTAAGCATGATTCAGTTCAATTCCAAATCTTTGTGTTTGACGACACCCACGGGACTCACTGAGGAAAAGCACGGCCTAGGGGCACATTGTAGGGGAGAATGTTGGCACAGCATTTCCTTTTCTTCACTGGGATTTTTTTCTGGGATTCACTTCATGTTTTCTCACTTGGAAGGGTATCTAATTCATGTGTTTTTTCCCCATCAGAAAGGAACCTCAAGTTTATCCTATTGTAAGGGCACCTATATTGCACCACATCACATTTTATCCACAGGTGGGGCACATCATTCGACACCATGTTTTCTCACCAGTAGGAGTACCTTATACAGCAGTGCATCACATTTTCTGTACTGGAAAGGGAACCCTTTGGGACACTTTCATCAAGGGGAGGTATAAAGGGCATTTCATCACCGCACCCTTTCCACTGAAAGGGCATTTCCTCGCACATAGGGGCACCCAGAGGGCACTGCATCACATTTTATTGCACATTGGGCCATCTTTGAGGCCACTGTTATCATGTTTAATCTACCATTGGGGCATCCAAGAGGGCACTTGATTTTCCGTTTTTGTCTAACGCGGGGGCACCAGGGGGGCGATTGCCACTTAAATCCCTTTTAACTCATGGACTCTGGAACTGCTAACAACGTTTACATAAGTTTGCAGACAACAAAAGCCAGACGGGGGACTGAAGTGACTTTGACCTTGACGGATCAAGGCTACATCAAAACTAACGTTTTTCTGCTAAAGCCGTTTGTCTTCCCGTTGGCCTGACTGGTGAGCCGAAGAGGAGAGATTTATCGTTCTATTCATTCCCTTTCACAAAATGCTGAGTCAGATTCCCACCTCCAAGGCAAAGAGGAAAGGTTTACATCAGCCTAAATTTCAAGCTTTTGTTGAGCTTCTGTTGCCGTCACAGGACGGTAACTTCTTTTAGCTTTCCTCTGATTTACAAAGTAGTAGCCTACCAGGCTACAAAAGGTCTACAAGGCATCCACTCTCACAGCAACAAACTCATGAGGATCAGCAGAATAATCTGCTTTAATTTAGCTCCAGCTCGTTTTGAAACTTCTCTTCCAGAAGACTTGCAGTCTACAGAACAAGATTGGCAAGAATTGTAAATGCCATAATCATTATTATTTTTGAATCAAACCGGTCATAAAGTAAGCAAAGTCCAGTTCTGCAGGTTTTCAAAGGGTTAATAATCAGTATTGGTGAAGGTGGGTTAGAGAGTGAAGGAAAGGCACAGAGAAAGAGAGCGTGAGAGAGCAAAAGAACGAAGGGCGGATGTGTATTACTTGACCATTAAAGGTGGAGTTGTTCAGATTAGGGACGTATTGTGTCCCTGCGACGGGGAGATAAGGACACCTGAGAACAGGAAGTGAGAGAGGGGTAAGCACATCATCTCTTATCTCTCCCTCCTCGACATTGCAGACAGTGGACACCGATGAAGCGATGGAGCAATGGAGAAGATCGTCTGGCTTCAAAGCAGCTCTATTTACAAAGATGTCTTTATTCTTTCATTTCAAAAGGTGGTAGCAAACCTATCGGTCTGCATCAATGCTATCCGTCTCTATATGGGGGGGGGGGGGGGGGGGGGGGTTGCATGGTGTGTGTGTGTACATTATGTAGACTTTGCCTTTCAAGCAAGCACTTTTATTCAACTGACCTGTTTTCTGATCCAGAGCAGGATATGACATGGTGTTACTGGAATTCATCATTCCCTCAATAAACTCATTAGGAGCTGGTGGATTCAGAGAGTGGCATGGGATATGTAGTTTTAAGTAGCACAAGCATGCTTCCTCATTCAAAGTATGTGTTTCTTATTTGCTTTGTTACTACAAGACATGAAGAAATACAAAAATGCACACTTTATATTTCCTTTACAACAAAACTCTTTTACTGGAAAATTACGTTTTTTTTTGTTGTTGTTTTTTTTACAATTTGCTTGGATCAGTGTTACATTAGATTATTTGAATTGGTACAGTGATTTGTTTAATATTCTCCACAGTGGAGCCAGCCCTTGACTTGGCCAGCATAACTCAAAATGCAGTTTCTCCTTATAGAATAATATTAAAGTTCATAGAAATGATCTCTTACCAGTATTTACTTTGATGGTGGTCATTTGAAACAGATCAAAATCACCAGTAGAGATACAGCATGTACAGTATTTGACTATTTATATGTCTACAGTCATCTACCTCAGTAAAACACATTGACAAAGCTCAAGGATCAGACAATGGCTACATCACTCCCCTCCCCCATGTCGTAAATGGTTCTCATTATGAAATAAGTATGGATTGGTTCTACTGACAAATAAGCACTTAAAACGGCAATGGACTCCAATGGCACTAAATCATTGTGGTGTGCCTTTCTTATAGCTCTCCACAACACTTAGCCCATCAGAATGTAAGAAATATGTGACTAGGAGGGCTGTGAGGCCATTGGGGGCTGGACCTATCAGTCGTTATCCAAATGAGCCCTTTGGTAGCTGAACACCAGCCAGTTTTGCTAGTCTTGCAGTGGAAGTAGGAAGGCATGGTACAGAGGGAATGCAAAATGGCCTCATCCTCCTTCTTTCCTTCCTCCCTTCCTTCCTTCCTTCCTTCCCTCCTTCCTTCCTTCCCTCCTTCCTTCCTTCCTTCCTTCCTTCCTAATGCAGATCAAATGGCTCAACTGGCATCACCGATTATTAAAGGAGAACCATACTTATTCAGTCAAGTTGGATCAGAGACTGAAGAGAGGACAAAAGAAAGGCTATATTATAGTTCTACAAGAAAGTGTCTATGCAGCAGACTAAGCCCCCAAAATGAAGAAAAAAGGACCGAAGAGGCAGAAAAAAGCTGAACTCTTTGCTGTTGGTGTAACTATGGGACAGGCTTCAGTAAAAAGGTGATGGACAAACAACCAATTGTTCCCACTTGCCTTTGCAAGAATTCTGCAAGCTCTTGAAACTGCAATATGCTAGGTCAACCAAAGCCATCTCTGGTTGAAGAGCTCTTGAGTGTTATAGTCACTTGGCAAATCAATCTTTTCCTGTCATTTTTGAAGTGTTTCCCTTCCTGTTCTTTCCTCTGTCAGTTTAACAGCCATGCAAAATGGGTCCCATGGCAGAGCATGACCTTGTCAATGAAACGACTGACCCAAGTGAATTCACACATCCTTCCTCTGTGCATGTAGTCAGTGTCCTACACCAACACACCAAAGGCTCAAATATCTCAAACAAATTAGCAAATGAGTTGCCCTCCAAAACATTTATTTACATCCTTTCTGCCAGTATATCATTTTTATTTTTTCACATTAGTTTAGAAAGTAACAGTACAGTCATAAAGAATGATGTCACACAAGGTATCAGATGGTGGGGGAGGGGGGGGGGAGAGAAGAGATACAAGGTGGGAAGTTTGTGACTTTAATTAGATTCACCAACGTGACCCCATGTAGAGAGACTCGGTGGACTTCTGGCTCCACTTGCCTCGACTGCTGAGTCAGAGTCGCGGTTACATAAAGAGCTCAGAATGACTCAGCCTTCCGCCGGAGTAGCACATGCGCTTGATGACAGACTGTACGTCGGCAGAAAGGGGCGAGGTCATGGGAAGCTTGCCGGGGCAGGACCGCGCTTCTGCTATTGCTACGTCCCAGCGGGGAGGTGAGACAACCTCCAAAGTACAGTTTTATAGAAAGGAACGATACACAGGTCAACATCCACGCAAAATCATACGACAATGCAAAAAGAAGCACCCTTTTCTACACTTGCAGATGGGTTAATGCAGTGTGTGTGTGTCTGTGTGTGTGTGTGTAGCTTGGTTTCGACCGGCACTGCGGCTGCGTTGTTGCTGTTTCTTCTCTGTCAGCTGAGCAGCTGCTGGTTTTCGTTCTTCCCCTGAATGTCCTCTGGTTGTCTGGCCAAGTGTGCCAGTGTTCCTGAATGTGTCAGAGAATGGGATACCGACGCACACACACACACAAACGTGCGAACACACAGTCCCGTTCACCCGTCCTGACGCAAAAACACGCTCAAAGACACCGGCGTGAACGAATGCACACACACACTCACGCGCATGCACACACACTCCCCCTCAGTGCTTTATGGGACTGATCCTCTCTGACACCTAGCAAGAGCCACAGATGGCTCCTTAATGGGCAAGATCTCTGGCAGATCGAATTCATTGACCTGGCTTTCTGACTGGATCGCAGCCCAGTGGAGGAAAAGCTTCTGGACTCTGAGCTCGTTTGGCTGTCTTGGGGGCTGCAAGGCTGTCTAGCCGATGGTGAGAGCTGTCAACAGTTCTGACAGGGGCCATCTTATGTGCTCTCCCTGATGGAGACGGCTGGAGACTTAAAAAAAAAAAAAGGCTGGAGACTTAAAAAAAAAAGGGACTTGGCCAAAGAAGCTGGCGTTGACACAGGATGTGACACATGTGGAAGTGTGTGTGTGTGCCAGTGAGTGCCAAATAGCGCTTAGAGGTGACAAATGGTTCGGCTTAGCAAGATGAAGAGGCACCAAAAAAAAAAAAGACAAAATGGAGCACACACGCTTTCTTTTTCACTCTCTCTTTCATAGTCATAACTCAACGGTTACGCCCGTTACAGCTCATTTGGATCCGAAGAAAGTGGTTGAAGTGGCTTCAAATGTCAGATGTCAGATGATCCAATCATCCCAAATAATGTGGATGAGGATTACAATATCCGATAAAGACCAAAACAAACACAGATTACTATTTCATGGCTAAAACCTGAGTTATTCAAAAGGGTTCATACAGTATGAAACACTCCAACAATACGTTTAGAAAATGAACAATGTAACGTATTCTCCTTTTTGAGTATTTGCATGACTTATTGAGCGGGACTAGATATTTATGTGATGTATGCGTACACATCTATATATGGATTTTATTTATGCTTCTCCATGAAAGATTTTAGGAGAGAGGTCCGATCAAATCGCAGAACCCACAACAGGGAGAGTTCAGACAACCTACAGGTCATCATCCTCAGAATGTGCGTCGCAGACACGAATGGTGAGTACCGTATCTCTCAATTTCCATCAAAAGAACAGAGATCTAAGTCGCTCTGGATAAGAGCGTCTGCTAAATGACTAAATGTAGATCATTTATTTGTCCCTCTGTTTCCCCCCTCGCTCCTTTTTGAGAGAATTCTTTCGACATCCACTGCGCTTCTGTTTTCTCTCCTTTTCACCTTTGACCTGTGTGCCTGGCATAGGAAGTGAAAAGGGAGCAGATTCAATCGACAATGAAGTGGACACGCTTAGTGCCTTCACAGTCAGCATGTCACCCCTCCCTCCTCCTCCTCCTCCCTTTTTCCTGTCTGTCTTCTCCTTCTCCTCTTCATCCTCGCTGTCCTCCCTCTCTCCAGTTAGATGATGGGTCTTTACATTGGGGTTTGTTGAGAGATGGTGTTCGAGCGGCCGGGTCCCCTCCCCCCTCCCCAGGCCCAGTCTCCACAACCCACAGAAGCGGCCCAGAACCAGCCCTGGGGGTGGGGGAGGTGGGGGCGGGAGGTCCCTCACAGGTCCTCGTAGTCCAGGAGTTTGGAGTGCTGCCGGGTCTTCCAGAGGCGGTAGAGACGGAAGTCAAAATACTTCTCAATCATCTCTTTGCCTACATGGGGGGGGGGGGGGGGGGGGGGGGGGGGGGGGAATGAAGAGATGATGAAATTGTGGACAAATAGACTGTATTGCTGGTCTAGCTGCTCATTAGGAGAAAGCGAGATAAGGGAGGTGGGCATGATAGCAAAGGAAAGAGAGGAGGAACAACAAGTGTGTCCTGTAGCCAGTGTTGGGGAGTAACGGAATACATGTTGTACTGGCGTTACGTATTCACTATACAAATGATGACTAACTGTGTTCCGTTACAGTTTACAATTTAAATAGTTGGTATTTAGAATACAGTTACATTGTTGAAATCTATGGATTACATTACGATACTTATCGGTTTCACGAGTTTATTCACTCTCGAATTAAATTAAGGCATCTCCATGCGTTTCCCAGAACTTCGATCTGGTGGTTTCTACACTGTACGAACACAACTACATCTATCGCTCCCGTGTCAATGCCTCTCGTTCTTTCCTTCTGCAATGCTATTGGCTAAGCCAATGCATGGCCATCACATGCACGCGGGATGAAAACTCAGGTACCACGGTTGGCCAAAGCATGCCTCTCATCCACTCTCAAGTAGTTCTTAAGAGACACGTACGAGGGATCTCCTTACGAGCATGTTCGGGAAACGCACGTAAGAAATAACGATGGTTCGTTATTTTGCTAGTAGAGAACCCTCGTAACAACTAAGATCCATCGTTATCGGGAAACGCAGTTTAGTAAGCAGGATGGCCGCATTCCTACACTCGCAATTCAATGTGGAAGTAATCCAAGTATTCAATATACGTTACTCAGATTGAGTAACGGAACACGTTACAAAATACATTTTTGGGCATGTATTCTGTATTCCGTAACGAAATACGTTTTGTAAGTATCCTTCCCAACACTGCCTGTAGCTAAAGTAGGGGAGAGGAGAAGGCGAGAGGTCAGAAGAGGCAATAAAAAAGACAACTAGGTAATGGAGAGGGGAAGAAAAGAGATAGGGGACCAAGAGATTGAATGGGAGGACGAGCGCAACGAAGGCGTTACTATCAGGAAGGGAAACAAAATGGAAAAGCGGAAGGGGAATGAGACAGGGAGGTGGGGGGGTGGAGGGCACTGAAGATAATGACATTTTTAATTGAGAAGACAAGCAAAGGAAAAAACAAAGCTGAAGACGGAGCACAAGCCGGACAAGCATCATGTGTGTGTGTGTGTATTAATAGGCTGAAAGACTCACCCTGTGCGGACAGCTCAAGGGGAGACGCAAAGTCAATGGAGTAAGGCCTCATCAGGTTCTTCAGTTTCTGGAACAGCTGTTGGACAACGATAAGAACGCACACCAATTAATCTCTCTGTCTCTTTCACACACACACACACACACACACCGATTAATATGCAGGCGTGGCATCATCACCCAGCAGACTATCATCAGGGAAGGCTGGGCACCCGGTAAGACCCGCCCGTCACCCTTTGCACGCACACACACACACCAACGCACACAGACACACACTGATACACATACAAAGCTTTCTGGCTTATGGTACTTTATAGCCGAAACAAATTGTGCATTCATCCCAGATGGGTGACGGGGAAGGCAAATGAGAAGAAAAGGCAACTGGAGAGAGAGAGAGACATAGATAGAGGGAGAGAGAGAGAGGCATAGATAGAGGGAGAGAGAAAAGATTTTGTCAGGCAGCCAGCGACTGCTACTCTCCATCGACCTCTCTCCATCTCCTACTTCACATCCTCCTTCTCTCTAGTCCACACAATACTCCTCTCAACCCCCCCACCCCCCTTTGGAAACCCAAGCTCAGGGCCATCCAGAGAATCAGCTCATCTGTAATTTAGAAGAATCTGGAACGCTGGTTTGACGACTCTCATTTAGAGACTCTCACTTAATGTTTTATTGAAGCTCTTTTTGATTAAAAGTGCCGGTTTTTCTCCATAGAGAACACAGCAGACGGTCTCCCTCAGGACTTCGAACCTTCTAGGTTGGGTTTTTGGACCTGTCAGTGTCATGGCACATCAACGATGTAGGAACCTGGAGAGAAGGTTCAAGGACAGAGTTCAAGGCCCAGGAAATGCTAAGGCTGAGTCAAGGCAGTTAGCAACAACAAAAAAGAAAGGTGAACTGGGTACCAATTCCTGAGAATTGTCACGATGATGATGACAATGATGATGATGCTGAATATGAGGATGACGATAAGGAAGTTAATGACGATGATAAAGATGAAGGTGACTGTGGCGATGAGGACAACAAGGATAAGTACGTCACAGCGATGATGATGACGGTAACGATGACGAAGATGACGATAAGGATAATACTGCTGCTAGTGGTGACGACGACGATGATGATGATGAAACTGCCATTCAGCATGGTGTATGGCTAGGCTGTCCAGCCGGCCAGGGCTGGAGGACAGCTCAGGAGGCTGGAGTGGTACGGCTGTTTAATCTGGTCCAGCAGGACTGTGTTTACTGGGGCATGCGCCGAGTCGAACCCAGGAACGCTGGGAGTGGGCGGGGGAGAATCGTCCCGGTTTACACACCAAGGACGATGCTAATGTCGAGGCGACAGGAGAGGAGAGAGGGGGTTTATGTGGGTGGGGGGGTCTAAGGTTCCAAAAGGTTATCCTGCAGCTTGTCTGCACCTAGCCCCCCCCCAGCCCACCCACCCCCCACCCTCACACACAGTACAGGTACAGTACAACTTGCTTCATGGCCCCAAGGGAGCACTTCAGCTTACATAACCACGACAACCAGTTTGACAGACACGACAGGAGGCCAGCTAACACAATCAGGTGAGAAATCATCCCTCCGTGCATGTGACGGGGAGACATTCGGGGGAGAGAGAAACTTAGAGAGAGAGAGAGAAATAGAGACAGAGAAAGGGAGAAAGAAACGGGGAGAGATAAAGGCGGAGAGAGAGAGACAGAGATAAAAGGAGAGAAAGAAATGGGGAGAGAGAGAGAACGGGAGAGAGATGTGAGACTGAGAGAGATGTGTACTTTATGCAAATCAGTGTGTGTGTGTGGGTGGGTGTGCGTCTGAGTGCAGCGTACCATCCCGTCCCCTGTTACACTCACAGGGCTCCAGTGCACAGAGTCCAAAAAACATGACTCAGGGTGACATCATCAGCTCACAGGTAAGAGATGTTAAGAGACAGAGAGAGAGACAGAGAGACAGAGAGAGAGACAGAGAGAGAGAGAGGGTAATGTAGTGAAATGACAGACAGAGCAAGAGAGATAGAGAGACCAAGGACTGTGAAAGGGAAAGAGAAAGAAAGAGGAGATGGAAAGGAGAGAGATAAGGCAGACAGAGAAAAGGGGAGAGAAAGAGAGAGACGGAAAGAGAGAGAGCAAGAGATGGAAGCATGATTTTACAGAGAGGGACCTGATGAGAGTAGACAAATGTGTTTTCCATAGTAAGATAAGTCCATTAACTTGCATTATAGTATGTGTGTGGGTGTGTACCTTCTCTCCATTGGGGTTGCCGAGGACATAGCATCCCATGATGTGGATGAGGTTGGGCTCTGGATTCACTTTGCTCATAAACCGACTCAGCCTTCTCCAGAACCTGCACACACGGGAGGGTAGGGGGGTGATAGAGGGGAGAGTGTGTGTGTGGGGCGAGGGGGGGGGGTTAGCAACAGGCTGCAGAATCCAGAACAGTGGAAGAGAAATTACGTAGAAACCAACCACATGCCAGAGTTGGACTGAGAAGAGCCTGTGTAACACAGTATAACAGCACAGTTGCAGAGTGAGAGCAGACGGAGGTGTACGGTATGGACAGTGGAGGTGTACAGTATGGACAGTGGCGATGGAGGTGTACAGTATGGACAGTGGAGGTGGAGGTGGACAGTATGGACAGTGGAGGTGTACAGTATGGACAGTGAAGGTGGATGTGTACAGTATAGACAATGGAGGTGTACAGTATGGACAGTGAAGGTGGATGTGTACAGTATAGACAGTGGAGGTGTACAGTATGGACAGTGGAGGTGGAGGTGTACAGTATGGACAGTGGAGGTGTACAGTATGGACAGTGAAGGTGGACGTATACAGTATAGACAGTGGAGGTGTACAGTATGGACAGTGGAGGTGGAGGTGTACAGTATGGACAGTGGAGGTGTACACTATGGACAGTGAAGGTGGACGTATACAGTATAGACAGTGGAGGTGTACAGTATGGACAGTGGAGGTGGAGGTGTACAGTATGGACAGTGGAGGTGTACAGTATGGACAGTGAAGGTGGACGTATACAGTATAGACAGTGGAGGTGTACAGTATGGACAGTAAAGGTGGACGTGTACAGAATAGACAGTGGAGGTGTACAGTATGGACAGTGAAGGTGGACGTGTACAGTATAGACAGTGGAGGTGTACAGTATGGACAGTGGAGGTGTACAGTATGGACAGTGAAGGTGGATGTGTACAGTATAGACAGTGGAAGTGTACAGTATGGACAGTGGAGGTGTACAGTATGCACAGTGGAGGTGTACAGTATGCACAGTGGAGGTGTACAGTATAGACAGTGGAGGTGTACAGTATGGACAGTGGAGGTGGACAGTATGGACAGTGGAGGTGTACAGTATAGACGGTGGAGGTGTACAGTATGGACAGTGAAGGTGGATGTGTACAGTATAGACAGTGGAGATGTACAGTATAGACAGTGGAGGTGTACAGTATGGACAGTGTGATGCTGCCGTGACTCACTGGCTCATGTCCTCCTCTTTCTCCACCTTGGCAAAAGTGGCCACTTTATTTTTCAGCAGGTACAGATGCCCCGGGCCTCCCTGAGACACACACACGTGCACAGACACACACATTTACATGTATTCATTTAGCTGACACTTTTATCCAAAGCGACTTCCAAGAGAGAGCTTTAAAATAGTGCATAGGTCAATGATCATAAACAACGAGCCCCAAAACAGTGTGGGTAGCCAAACGTGAAGCATACATTGTGAAAAGCAAATAAGTGCCAATGGGAAAAAACATAAGAGCATGTAGTTAAACAAGTTACAATTAAACAGCATGAACCTCAAAAAGTGCAAGAGTGTACCTGTAGGAAAGCAAGCAACAATAATCGAATTCACAGAGAGTACAAGAAGTTAAATTAGTCACACACACACACACACACACACACACACACACACACACACACACACACACACACACACACACACACACACACACACACACACACACACACACACACACACACACACACACACACACACACACACAAACACTTAAGCCTTACAGCTTTCTCAGTCCAGGGTCATATCCATTAAGAATAATTCACACTTTACAATAAAGGCCCACTCAAATCAAACTCGAAAGGTACAATTATCCACTCCAGCTTCAAAAGTCCTTAATTAAACCCTGGCTCTCCTCCGGGAACTTACATCATCTACTACAAAAGCACCTTGGAGAATCTAAACCATAGTGCATTATATATGATGTGAGGTTAGCTCAACACTGGCTCCTCCTCCTCTCACTGACTTCATGTGTTGTTTTTTTCAAGGGAGCAACTTCCCAAAGATGGCTACAGTGGGGTTTCATGTCCGCAAACTCAAAAGGAAACACATGAATAAACTAGAGAGGGTACAATTTCTGGGGAAATTGTAGGGTGTGCTTGCTTGCGTCGGTTGCACAGGGTTCCGTTTTTGAATGACATTTTTAAGACTGATATTTCTGTATATTTTATATAAAAATGCATACTTATTATTTATAAAGATTACATAGATTTAAAAGCATTTTTTTTTTTTGCTGCTCATTTACAACTGAAAATACGAGTCAAGTGTAGAATGAAATAGATGTCTTCTCATTTCCCCTGCAAGAGGCTGCCTCATCGTTGAATCAAAACGAATAAATTTGTCAGACCGGTGTAAAAATTGACCTAATCTCTATGATTTAAACGTCATTTTAAGTTTTTACCTTCTCGTGATATTTTCAGGTAGCCTGACGTTGTCATACTCATAATTCTAGTCAGAATATGAGTCTGAGAACTCTCCGTTGGGCTGTGACTATGGGGCGTGTTTCAAACGAACCTGGAAAACAAATGCCTCTTCGCTCAATTGGATAGATCTACAACCAATCAGAGCAAAGTAGTAGTTGTGTCCCATCTTCTTCGCGACCATCGGGGCCAGCTGAAAAATTAAACTTTTACCGAATCCCGTAGGAAGGACGGCAAAAACATATTTTCCATCGACAAATGCCTTGATTGCGTTTCTCTGTTCCTCTTTCAAAATTAATGCGCTGTCGATGTCTTCTAAAACAGACTCGATGGCAGAATCATAACATCCCAGATCTCCAGCGGTAGCCATGTTTGTTCAAAACGAATTCAACTTAAGCGCTCTTTTGTGACGTGAGTGATTACGTTACTGTTGATCATCTGTCTATCATCGTATAAAGCCCGCCCTGGCAATTTCATTGGTCCGCCCAGATTCTGGTTTTCTGTAGTTGTCCCCAATACGAGACCCTCCAGACCCAACTTCCTGACCAAATTTTTTTGTGGGCGGGACGAAGTTGGGCTGGCAGCCAGGCAAATTTTCAGGCATTTGGCCTACTCATAGTGCATTCATTCATTAATAAAGAACCCCCTTTGAAGATTATTCTACGACGTTACCCGGCAGTAGAAGATGGAATCGCGATTCAAACAGTACAGTACCATCTGCTAACTGAAAATATGCCCCCCAAAACGTAAATAAGCTTGACATTTATTTAGTGGAAAATCGCTCATTCATAAAATGCTCACTGGTAGCGATCATTGTCAGTAACAACGCAAAATGGATATAGCCCTGTGTGGAAAAGCTGCCCCGGTAAATTGTACTACTACGGTACAGTACTAGACTACTGCTGTGTTCGTCTTGGTAGCGATTGCGTTGGTTGAATTGGATTTAACGTTCCGTTGTACGGTCTAGGCTGAAATTAATTATTTTCATGAACAGATTGACAACGTTTAGGCTGTGGCAATGAAGTTCAGGTTAGTAGTTAGAT
Source organism: Osmerus mordax (assembly GCF_038355195.1). Taxonomy (NCBI): domain Eukaryota; kingdom Metazoa; phylum Chordata; class Actinopteri; order Osmeriformes; family Osmeridae; genus Osmerus; species Osmerus mordax. The sequence continues at coordinate 3,581,884 of NC_090063.1, read as the reverse complement.
AGACTTTTGATTTAAGTAAGGGGAGTGCCGAACATGTTCTGTCGCCGTTTGACTTCCTAAACAGCTGTGTAGATGTTTTTGTAGTGTCTCGCGTAGGCTACAGCGTTGCAGTGAGCTACAGTACACTGGTTTGAAACCACAGGTAATGGTAATTTCAACAACAAATCGTTTACTAATGTCAGAATAAATCCTACAACGAAAATGTATATGTGAGGAATGTTTATTTTAACGATTGAAAACAGATAACGCTACATCATAGACCACTGTAGTATGTGTTGCCCGGGAAACACAGGCTAATGTCATGATGCTAATACTTCAGTGAAATAGTAGACTACTGTTTCCGAAAGTAGATGTACTTCCTTAATAATATCAGCTTATATTTTACATTACACATCACAATTGTGTGTCATATCACAAAGTAAAATGAGTAAATAGTTATCACCATGGCCTCTTTGCTTGTGGCGTTTCTGCAGCTGCCTTGCAGTAAAGCTATAGTTAGCCTAGCTGTCCCCCAAGTTAACAGATGCTAAACGAATTTTCTGCCAAAGGTAGTCACGCGTGTTTTCGTGACGTTAGTGACGGGACTGCCCTTACTGGGACTGCCCTTACTTGCACTGCCCTTACTGGCAACACCAAGGGTGACCGAGCTTACTCTGTTGTTGCTCCAACTCTCTGGAACCGTCTTCCCTTAGACCAAGAATGCAGAGTCAGGATAGTTTTAAGAAACGATTGAAAACCCACTTGTTCCAAAATCACTTTGTTTTTGTAATGATGTTTGCCTTCTGTGTAGTTTGTACTGTTTGGTATTGCATTTTATGATTTTATCATTCTATGCTGCATATTGTATAAACTGAAAGTTTACTCCCATTTTATTTTATTTTCAATGTTCTTATTGTAACCCTGGTTTTGAAATGCGGTTTATAAATTATATTTTACTTACTATAATTAAGTCAAAACCACGAGAGGGTGTGGTATGTCTCCAAATAACCCATGTGTTGTGCTGCGGTCATTGTCCACCAGCACAGCCCATGGGTTCTTTGGTGATATACCACACCCCCTGAGTGCTTTATTGTTTTTATACATGGTTACATAAACAGGAAATAAATAGATGATGTACTGTATATTTAAATTATATTTCATTGTATTTCATCCCTTAGATTATAATTTACAGTATGTCTATTTCCTAACTCCCTCTCTTTCTATTGATCTTTCCCTCTCCATCTCTCTCCCCCTCTCCATCTCCCTCTCTCGCCATTTCTCTCTCTCACCTGACAGAAGATGAGCATCCTCCAGATCTTGCTGCCTCTCCTGTAAGCAGTGAGCTTCTTCTCTATCTCCTCTGTGAAAGAAGAGGGAAAGGTGAGAGGTTGATGAGAAAAGAGAGAGGAGGGGAAAGGGAGGGAGAGAGAAAGCAAGAGGGAGGGCAAGGGAGAGGGAGGGAGCAAACACAGAGAGATGAATGAGAGATAACGAGAAAGAAAGATCACGGAGAAAAGAGAGAGGACAAGACCATATACTAGAAGACAGAGAGGCTGAGATTGACGTGAGAAGAGAAAGAGAGAGGAAAAGATAAAGAAGCAGACGGAAAGAGGAAGGAAGGGATGAGTTTGAAAGAGAAGGTCGGTGAAAACAAATGCAGGGCTTGAGAGAGACAGGTAAAGGGACAGAAAATGAAGCCTGATGAAAAACACTGCGCAGCAGACAAGCACCGTAATACAAAAGGGAATTGCTCTACGTAAGAGTGAGGCAGCGATCAACAGCAAACTGACCAGACAGGAGCAGACACAGAGGGAGGAGAGTGGAGGAACACGGACAGACTGACAGACAGTGAAGTGGTAAGACAGACCGATGGACAGACAGACAGATGGACACACAGTGAACCAGTCAGACAGACAAATGCAGACAGACAGACAGAGAGGCAGACAGACGGACACACAGTGAAGCAGACAGACTAACCAATGTAGACTGAACAACAGCCCGATAGACACAGACAGGTAAAGACAGACTGACACACTGCACAGCAGGGCTCGAAATTGCAAACATTTTGGTCGCATATGCTCCCGAAATTATAACCGTGCGACCTCAAAATATATTTGGGAGCATTTGTGAGTGCAGATAATTGCTACAATTATTCATTGTTAATTTATTTACGAAACGCTCGATAATTAGCCTACTGCACAATGACCGGTCCACCATTCTATTCAACATTGCATAACCATTAAACTTCTTAACTTATTACAGATTTCAGATTAGCCGTCAATCACTCCTTGTCACGGCGCTCGTTGTCACGTGAAAGGGAGCTGACTAGCGCGCACAAATTGAAGAGCTGAAAAGACAATATGAACATTTCCGGTCGGTGGTCCTAAATGTTGCTACCAATGCAACCAAGTAAAAAAAGTTCATTTCGAGCCCTGCACAGTATACCCTTTTACGAACCCTAACCCTTGTGCTGCCTTCGGGTCACATGACCAAAAGGTTCATAACGAACCACCGTGAGTTTACCCAATTTTGCCCAATACAAAAACAAATAAAAATCATTTTCTTTTAACCTTTGCAATGTGGGGGGTCTGAGACAGCCCAACGGTTAAAAGGCAATGGTTGACTTTGTTTTTGTATGTGGTAAATTTGTCGCAATACGACGGTGGGTCACAATGACTGATGGGTCAGAATGACCCGAAGATAACACATCGGGAGAACAACAAACGGGTGGAAAGAAAGTGAGACGGAGGTGGAGGTGGAGAAAATAGTTAGAAAAAAGGGAGACGATACAGGGGAGAGACCCAGACCCACCAAGATCAACAGGCTAACCCAAACAGACAGGAGGGATGGAGGCACGTAAACAGACAGATAAACCCAAGCTGACAGCCTGACTCCCATGGCCGAGGTACCTACCCAGGATATCATCAAACGTTGCGTGCTCATGGTCCTGGACACACAGAGATCAATCAAAATGAGGTTCATTGGATAGTACAGCAAAACATTGCTCACACTGTCTTCAACCCAGCCAAGGGGTTAGTTCTCGTACAGTATAGTAACAGGTGTATGTGTAGTGGAGGTGCGCGGGTGAATGCCTGAAATGTGTGTGTGTGTCCATATGTCGGTGTGATGTTCGTCAGCGTACGTGTGTGTGCATGCGTGAGTGTGTGCATGCGGGTGTGGGACTCACGTAGAGGATGGGGATGATGGACGGGTCATCCCTGCGGATGATGGTGGGAACGTACTCTGCCTTGGGGACTTTGGAGGAGATCAGCTAAAGGTGAAGAATGGAAGGAAGAGAGGAAGGGAGGAACCACGGAGGGAGGGAGGGAACGAGAGAGGGGGTGGGAAGGGAGAGAACGATGGGAGAGACACATTCACCTCAGTCCCCAGAGTGCTCCATCTCAACTAATGCCTGCAAGGCAGTGAACCAACGTCCATGTATTATTTACACGGCTTCATTCAGTGAGCAGCCGGCATCAGTCTTACAGTAGGCTGGCCGTGGCATGGAGAAATGACTCCACCCGCTATCAGTCAAGCCCGTTGTTGTTCTCTCACCATGATCTTAGGAGGGATGAAGTCGTCCCCCTCGCAGGCCAGCCTCTCCATCTCCCGCTCCTCCTCCCAGTCCATGTCGTCGCACCCCCCCTCGTCCAAGGTCCCGCACGAGGCCTGCAGCTCCCCGCCTGCGACCCCCCCGGGGGAGAGAGTGGAGGAAGAACACGGTTAGAGAGAGAGAAAGAAGGGGAGTAGGGAAAGAGAGCGCAAACGAAGAGAGAGAGAGGAGAATATTGTTAAAAAGAGAAAGGGGAGAGAGAGAGAGAGAGAGAGAGAGAGAGAGAGAGAGAGAGAGAGAGAGAGAGAGACCTTTAGGAGTGGACAAAGTGAAAAGGGTGAGGCGACGATGAAAGAACAGATAAAGGAATAAGACAGCCTCAAGAGAGAAACAGAATGCACAGAGCAGAGCGGTGAGGGAAGGAGTGAGAGAAGAAAAACTGCGTGTGTGTGGGGGGGGGGGGGGAGGGGAGGGGAGGGAGGAGGGGTGACAAGCAAGATCAACGGCTCGCGTCAGTCATCCAGAGAGGCAAAACAGGGCAGCCGTCAGAGAGAACAGCAGTGACTTAAAGGGGAGGAGTGGTTTCCTAGTCATCAACATCAGCTCTCCTTCACACTCGCATAGATGCACTGGCTCAATGCAGATGGGGCCAACAGAAACAAAAACACAGTTAAAAACACACTGGCGACGACACAGAGACGTAAAACACATGCAGACACTGACTAACATACAGTGTACACACACGCACACACACCCACTCACCCACGCAAACCTGCTGCACGCACTCCGTTTCAGACAGATACTCACAGAGAGAGAGAAAGAGCACCACAGAGCGTTTGACAGACCCACGGCCATTGGGGGACAGACAGACAGGGTCAGAGTCAATAGCAGAGACAGCTAATCACGGTGTGTTTGTGTTTGTGTGTGTGTGTGTGTGTGTGTGTGTGCGTGCAAGAGAGAGAGATATTGAGTGAAGCAGAGAGACAGGAAAAAGTGTGGAGATTTTGAGAATATGCATAAGAATGAGTTTGAGTGTGTGCTTTTTTGTATGTGTATGCATCTGTGTGTGTGTGTGTTGACTCACTGTCTCTGGGGTCATGAGGAGAGTCAGCCTTGACAGGGGTAGGGTCACTCCAGGAGCGGTTGAAACTCTTCGCTCTACGCTCGGCAAATGCTATAGTGCAGGTGGGGAGAGAGTGTCACACACTCACACCCCGCACACACACACAAACATACCCTGAACATTCACACGCAGATACTGTACACACACACACCTTGAACACACGTACACAACCTAAACATTCCTATGCACATACGTACTGCACACACACCCTGAACACACACATACACAACCTGAACATTCATACCCACACACTGTACACACACACACACACACCCTGAACACACATACACAACCTGTACATTCACAAGCAAATACACACCACAAACAACAACCGAAACAACCGAAAAACCCACAACCTGAACATCCAAATACCCTGAACACACACACCCTAAACACACACACAGACGCACACTCACAGAATAAACCGAGACACCGTCACCCCTTTCTTGAATGCACACAGGAAGTGTTGATGGTAGGAGGTGTGTCCAGTCTTCCTCACACCCACACAGATCAAAACGATCCTATGCTCTCCATGTCGTTAGCATAATGATGTCAACGTGACATTCAGCAGGTATAGACAACCCACACGTAAAACACACACACACACACCACTTCTCATCCCTTCATTAAACCGATGCTGTTTCACGCGTACACTTTCACAACATGTGCACAGGGGCATGCAGAAAACAGAGTGACAGTAAACACACACACATCACACAGGGGAACATGCGTTCTACACACACATGCAAAAACACCAAAACGATGATGTGGGCGGACATAACACAAAAGTGTCGGATAAACACACGCAAACACACACATCAGTGACTCACTCTGTGCCTTCATTCTCCTGCTGCCCACCATCCTAAGATGCTTCCGGAAGTTTCTGTGGGCAGAAAGGTAGAAGAAGGGAAGGCGAACCATGAAAGAGAAGTGTCCACATTTTTTTTTTTTACGTGACACAACAAAGCTAAGGTTGAGAAGACAGGAACAATAAGACGACAAAGACAAAAATATTTATTGCTCGATGAGTTGCAGGCAAATACATTCTCAGTACCAACAAACAACAGTACTGTGCTATCCTCCTATACTTACTTTGGACACTATGAAAACTCAGCCAGACAATAATTGATGCTGGCCCAACATACTGATGATGACCCTATGATGACCCTGACCCTAACAGAATCGCAATAGTAAAAGCATTTATTAACTGGCTTCAACAGTGTTTCAGTATTCAACAGGATTACCTCTGAGAGACCACTCTCTAATTGTCATTATTACTGTGTAACATTCTCTGTTACGCTTCCTGTCTTCCACGTTTTGCACATCTGCTGTTCTGTAGCCTCGAATTGTTCTTTTGGAGAAGATGAACACAAGTCCTGCCTGTTCGTGTAGCCGCTCTACGCCTCCACATGTGTCTTTCTTCTTCCTTAAGAAAGGCATCCGGCCAGCTAATGATGTCCTCTGTGTGGTGCGTGTGTGTGTGGTGTGGTGTGTGTGTGGTGTGGTGTGTGTGGTGTGGTGCGTGCGTGGATGGACAAACGTGAGACCACAGGAGGCCACAGAAACAGTGTGTCCTTATTTCACCTGAGACACCATGTAGGGAATCTGTCAGTTTATAGTTAAGCAACACCAAATTATAATAATTATAATTGGAATTCAGAACCCTGTGCTATTTTCTTTTTCTTCACTTCATCAAAGTAATCAATAGCTGTATAATTTAATCAATTTCTTACCCAAAACCTTTGAATACAATTCATTTTACTGTCCAAACACTGTAAATTCAATGCTAAACCGTTGATCCAAACCTAGCTCTTCTTTAATGGCTGACTAGGCCTAGTTATTAGCTCAGTGAGTCTTCTGACATGAGTATGTGAGGCATGAGAATGAAGAAGAGAACAGAAAACCCCCCACCTCACCTCCCCCCGCTTCTGTCCTTTTTACCCACGTGTCCATAGAGGATAGAGGAGAGACAAACCCAGGCTTGGTAATGAGGGGATGAAAAGAGAGAAACCACCCTGACGCCCACTCGGCCTGTTGGAGATGAGTCACAGGCTCTCCCCCTCCGTCTCCCTCCTCCTTCCCCTGCTAGCCATCTCTCTCCTCCCTCTTTCCTCCCACGTACATCTCATTAACTCTTTTTCCTTTCGTTGTTCAGCATCTCTCGTTCTTCTCCCAGCATCACATACTTCCTCGCTCCGTTGTCCCCCGTCTCCATTGTCGGTGGACTACACCTCTCTTTTGCTTTCCTCTTCTTCCCTTTTCTCCCCCTCCCTCTGACATCGTCTCTCTCATTTCGTTCTGTGGTTCTTTCCGATGGCTCTCCTGCTCTAGTGCTGAAAGCATGCTTTCTCCCTCTCTGTCTCTCTTCTGCAATTCATCCCTTGTGTTCTCCGATAGAGGATTCATGTTTGCTGGAGGCTTCTCCAACGTTGTCCTCTCTTTCTCTCTCTTTCCCCATCTATTCCCCTCTCTCTTGTGCTTCCTCCTCTCTCTCTCTCTCTCTCTCTTTCTCTCTCTCTATCTTTCATCCCCTTCTCCCTCTCTTGTCAGAATCTGCCAGACAGCCCAAATCGTTCTATTGTTCCTCCATTAATCAGACTTGCTCTGTGTCACTGTGACCTTCTACTGCAGCACTGAGCACCGTGAGTCCGCCCGCTTGCTCGTTGAGCCCCAGTCTCTGACGATCTCAGCCCTCACCTACCCAGCCAGACCCCGAAGGGGAGTCACACCCACACTGACCATCCCAGTAACTAGCTCTAGCCACATTAGCGCAGAGCTTCACAAGTAGCTTCACCAACCATTAGCATCCCCCCAACCATTAGCATGAGCTTGCTATCTGCTAAAACCTCACATATGGTCCATCGTCAGCCCTTGCACCCCTAGTAAATCAAATGCTCACTGCAGTAAGATGATACCAAGATGTCAGCAACACCAGGCCAGTGAAGATGCATTGCACGTACACCAACCATCTGCCCTCAATGCAACAATACAACTTTAAGGGAGGCAAACTTCTTCACACTTTCAGGGTTTACTTTCTTATTTAAAGCCAACAGTTGAACTGACATTCTCCTGGGGGGGGGGGGGCAGTGTCTTGCCTGTTACATTTGAGAGGGTTTGGGGCCAGGGACAATAGTAGTGAGGGAAAGCCAACACTAGCGGTAGCACATCTAGCACACAACCCTGTGGCTAGGGACACGGTACCTCTGGATGACATCCGCAGATTCCTGATCCCTCTCTCTTCTCTTTTTCTGCACAAATCCCCGGAAAGCCCTGCCAGGACGTGGCACAGAATTAAAGGATGAGGGGAAAGAATGGCGGGCTTAGCATGAGGAGGGTGCAGAGCGTGACGCGCGGCCCGCTAGCTACCATAGTTAGCTGCCAGCCCGGGGTGTTAGCGCTACAGCTAGCTCTGCTGGTTTTAGCTGGCTCTGTTGGTGATGTGGGGGCGGGGGTGGGGGATAGCATTGGATGGACATCAGAGGGTAGCATGATTGGACAGGCCTTTTAAGGTTGGTTTGATGGGTTTAGTTTAGGTTAGCATCAGGTTAGAGGGTAAGACGACAGAAGTTAGGCCTAGCTACAGGGTTTTGTTTGAATTTGTTCTTATTATTATTTTTCTTACTATTGTCAAGGGGGGTATTTCAGAAAGCAGGGTTAACATACTCTGAGTTCAAACCACAACTGGGTTGACTGACTCTGAGACAGCGCTGAATTTTCAAGGTTGTTTTTTTATAAATCACAACCTTTGCGTGGGAAGTGGCGTACGCACATTTTCAGCCCCTTTCGTGCGTACACCACGTTTGGCCCCTGGTCAAGACGGATGTATCCCTTGCGCCAAAACAGACGACACGACTCGTTTTTAATGTCTTCTAGATAATATAGTGGTGACGACTTGCAAACAAACTTTTAATGTCCAAGGTGGATACAGCTATATATATGTGGGGTCAGATGGCTGAGCGGTTAGGGAATCGGGCTAGTAATCTGAAGGTTGCCAGTTCGATTCCTGGCTGTGCAAAATGACGTTGTGTCCTTGGGCAAGACACTTCACCCAACTTGCCTCGGGGGAATGTCCCTGTACTTACTGTAAGTCGCTCTGGATAAGAGCGTCTGCTAAATGACTAAATGTAAATGTAAATATATACAGCTCAAATAAGCCTCTTTCTGTCATTTCCACGCATGAAAACAGCAGTTCTAATGCACGCTTCTGTGCATGCGGTATCCACCAGATACTTCAGCGTTGTAACAAGAAAGTTTGTTGTGCGCACCAGAAAGTATCTCGTGCGCACCAGATTTTTTCTCTCCCTATGTCCCTTTAGGGGCTCCGTAGATAACACTTTTCATCATGGCAACACAAGGAAAAAAATACAAAAACTGCCCATTTCACCCCAGTGGAATAAAAAAAAATATGACTGCCGAACATGCCAAATATGAACCGATATTTCATTTTAAAAAGCAATACCACTGCAGCAGCAAAATAAGTTGAGTTTTTAAAATGTGTGTATGTGTGCGTGCGCAAATTTTATATATTATTTAGGTGCAACAGGATAGCTTCACGGAGTATGTTACCGTAGTAACTGAGTCAGAGAAATGCTGAGCTGGCTCTTTGAAACCCTAAACCAAGAGTTTCCATCAACTTTTAGTTAACTAACTCTAAGTATTCAATAAACCCGCTTTCTGAAACACCCCCATTGTTCTCATGTCCTGTTTGTAGTCCTGCTTTCAGTGTGGTCTGGCTCAGACACAGGGCTCCTGGGCACTCTTATTTGCTTGATGGCAAAGCCTGCATTAGGGCAGAGCAGGGTTGAGCTGCTGACAGCGTTTGGACCAGCAAACACACAGCTGTTAGTCTGAGGCGGACACCGCCAATGAGAAGGATGAGTCATTGTATGTTGTTTTTGTGTCAGGTAATGTTTGAACGTAACACCCACAGTCAGGATGATAGGGGTTGGCTGTTTGACGACAAACACACATACAGTACACCCCTGCCTGTGCTTCCCGATTCGCTCAGCGGTTACAGTAGACAGTCTGCTTTCCATGTAACTTCAAACACCCAGCCTTGACAGGGGGTTAGGGTCCAAGGGTTAGGAATTAGGTCAGTAGTAAGCTTCTAGTGGAATGGAGTGAATACTCACGATATCCTGTGGTGGCCATCGACGGTTCGCGTGAAACAGAGGGAGAGAGGGAAAATGTTCAAACAGGGATCAGTGAGTTAGAGAGCCAGAGAGAGAGAGAGAGGAGAGAGAGAACTAGAGGGAGAGCCAGATAAAAAAGAGAGTACATGAGGCCGTGAGGAAGAATCAGAAAGAGGAGGCAGAGAGAGGCAGACAATTAGAGCATGGAGAGTGAAGATGTCAGTGTGTCCCCAGAGAGGCAGGTGTTACAAGCAGCAGGATGTCCTTTACCAACATCTGTCTCCCAAAGGTCACTCTGACCATGTGTATTACTCCCTATGGACTAAAGGTGTGTGTGTGTCTCTCTCTTTCTTTTCCTCCATGTCGTTGCATGTGTGTGTGTGTGTGAGAGAGAGAGAGAACGTAGGAGAGAGAGAGTAGGTGAGAGCGAGAGAAAGAGAGTAGGAGAGAGAGAGATAGTCGGAGAGAGAGAAAATTGAGTTTGTGTGACGCATTTGCGATGCATGTTAACGTTTGTGCATGGTACTCACGCCTGCATGGTTGTCGTGGCGGTCTGGAAACTGAACATGTTTTCCTTTGGAAACCAGTTGCTGTCTTCTGGGGACGGATAGAACATTGAATTGACGTTAAAGCAGTGTCGATGAACAGTTAGAGCAGTATATTAAGTAGAAGATAGAGTTGATGCAGCACGACCAACAACAGCACCATTCCACATATCCACTCCACAGAGGGAGAGAGGAAGAGGGGGAGACACAGAGGGAGAGACGGAGAGACTAACTAGTCAGAAATACAGACCACGTCACATCCAGCCTTCGTCACCAACCCAGCCCCCTCCCGCCCTCCCCACAACACCGACCCTCACCCCTTGGATTTCGGCGCCTCTCCCTCACTGCGGCCTCTCCCCCCTCACCTCTCTCTAGCCCAGTCATCCGGTCCACACTCCACATCCGTTCTAGGCGCTTGTGCTGCTTGCCTGCCTCGCGGGTGGAGCTTTCCAGATCCAGAGAGCCCTGGCTGCGTGACGGGGCCCCCCCACAGGAGTCGCATGCCAGGCCGCCGCACTCCTCGCCCTTGCCCCCTTCGCCCCAGCCCCGGATGTTGTGGGCACTCACTGAGCTCTGCAGCGGGGGCTGGGAAAGGTGGTGGTGGTGTCCATGGTGACCGCCGCCCACGCTCAGAGTGTGATGGTTGCTCCCACCGCTGGCCCCGCCCCCTCCTCCACCCCCGCTGCCGGAGCTCCCCCCCGCATGGTGGTGGTTACCGGCGTGGTAATGGTTGCCATGGTGATGGTTGCCGCTTCCAGCACCCCCACTTCCATGGTGGTGGCGGAGGTGGTGCTGGGTGGGGGAGGAGGAGGATGGGGAGGTTGAGGGCTGGACCAGGGTGCTCGGGTGGTGGGGGTCCCGCGAAGACGAGGGAACCCCCTTCAGGACATCCAGCTCCAGGCTCTCCTTGCTGCCCCGGCCACTTCCCAGCATGCCGTGCTCTCCGGTGATGGTGTAGACGCGTGCAGGCTGCAGGGCGCACTCCACGCACTTCTGCTGGTCCTCCTCGGCCGAGAAACTCCGCTCGAGGGAGAGCCGGACGGGCTTGCCTGAGGAAATGCCGGAGGTGGTGGTGGTGATGGAGGGGGGCGGTGGCTGGAGCAGACCCAGCGAAGAATTCACCAGGCTGGGATCGGATGTGGTCGGAGAGCCCCTGAGGTGGAGGTGGGGATGGAGATTGTTGTTTGGAGGACAGCTGCCCTCGAGGGACTCAGAGTCTGGACCCACCAAGGTATCAGTGAGTAGGTGAGCTGCAGGGGGGGGGGAAGAGAGAAAGAGGTTATAGAAGAAGAGAGAGGAAAGAGGAGGGAGAGAGAGAGAGAGAGAGAGGGGAAAAAAGAAGAGCGTGGGAAAGATGGACAAAGGAATAAAGTAGTGACATTTCAAATTAGGATGAGTTTGAGGTCAAGAAGGAAATGATCCACTGGAACCAAAATGAACAGGAATGGAGGGATGACAGGGGCGCTGACCTGATCCGTTTCGGTTTTCAGGGTGTGTGTGGGACAGGTACTCTCCAAATGCTCGGGCTGCTCTGTAGGGACACACACACATGACACACACGCACATTAACACATGGGTGGAGGGATCGAAAGTGTGAGATAATGAGCAAAGGAGTGAGAGAGGACACGGGAGTGAGACACACACAGGCCAAAAGAGAGAGAGAGAGAGGGAGAGAGAGAGAGAGAAAGGGAGGCAAAGACGAGGGGAAGGGAGGGATTAAGAAAATGGAAGAGAGAAAGAAAAAACGAAACAGGAAAAGAGAGGGATAAGGGGTCGGGAGGGATTAGAAAGAAGGGGGAATTGTACACTTAATTGCCTGCTTTTGTAGGATGGTACCACCCACAGATTAAGATGTAGCTGTATTATCTCTAAACTCCAGACGGGCTGAGAGAGAGGGAGTGGAAGAGGAGGGGAGGGGTAGAGGGGAGGGGGAGAGAAGGGGGGGAGAGAGATTCGTAGAGGTAGAGTGAGATACAGAGATGGAGAGACAGGGAGGGAGGGACAGAGCAATGGGCAGAGGAAGGCACACGAAAAGCCGGAAAGAGAGCAGGAGATGGAGAAACGAAGGATGCTGTAAAAAAAGGCTCAGGTGGAATTAATCTCATGACCTCAGACTTCCTGTGCTGACAGAAAGTTGACACACACCCCTCTCTCTGTGGCAAACAGGGTGTGTGCTTGTGTGTGTGTGTGTGTATACGTAACGTAATGTGAGTCAGAGAAGTAATGTGTTTGTTTCCATGCCCGTGCGTGTGCGCATATCTACTAAGGGAAAGACCTACTGACAGAAGCACAGCTGAAAATAGAGAAGCTGTGTGTGTGTGTGTGTGTGTGCGTGTGTCATGTGTAAAGTACTGCCTCACCGCTTTACATTCACGCTCGACTACACTTCAAACACGCACATCCGCGTGCTCACAGCACGATGACACTCGGCGCCATCTCACATGCTGGGACTCGATCGAAAGCAAAAAGATGCGTTTCAGAGACCAGCCTGAGATCGGAGAACAGCTACTATTAAACTGTCTGTTTTCATTAGCAGGTGAAGAAAGGAGAGAGAGCTACTCGATATCAGAGTCGGAGTGAAATAGATGACGCAGAAACAGCAGGGGGGGCTGCAACAAAAACAATGGATGACAGATGAGTCAGACGGTTTAGAGTTTGAGTGTGAGTGTGTGTCGGGGGGGGGGGACACAAGAAGAGGGAAACTAGGAGAGGAGACAAGCACAGACAAGACGAGAGAGACAAGGAGAGGAGCCAAGGTGAGAGAGACGAGGTGAGAGAGACGAGGTGAAGGAGACAAGGAGAGAGAGCCACAGCAAAGGAGAGGCAGACCACTACGGGAGACAAGGAGAGGAGAGGATGGGAGGGAGACGACGGAGGAGTCAGGTAAGGCGCCGCTCTCTCCCGTCTGACTGACAGGACTACAGAGAGACGCGAGCCCAGTTGATGTGCAGCACAACAAACAGACGGCGTGAGGTGCGTGCCCGTGCAGAAAAACGGATTGTGGTGGTTCGCGGTGGAGACAGAGACACGTTTGAGACACTAATCTTAGAAAAGATGACGGGAGGCTTTTATCTTAGCTGCATAACCACCCATGCAGTGCACATCTGTGTGAGTGTGCAGGGGTGTGTGTGTGTGTGGGGGGGGGGGGGGGGTGAAGGGGTGCCGGTGTGTGTGCTGCATGTGTGTGAGATATGTGCGAGGTGTGTGTGTGGGGGGTGGGCTGTGTGTGTGTGTGTCTGTGAAGAACAAAAAAAGAGATGCATCCCTGGCCCAGCTTCTGACAGAGGAGGATTAGACCAAGGGATGATCCTCCTGTAAGAAAACGACATCACTTCCTGTCGGCCCCCTCAAGCTTGGGATAAGACCCACGCCATCTCACATAAATATACACACAGAAGAGCTGTGGGTCTATGTATAAATGTACTCCTTATCCCTGACAGCACTGTTAATTATTAAAGCAAGCACAGCCACAAACTGAGCAGGAGACTCCTTAAGAGAACCCTGAGCCTGAGATTCCTGCCTGTCTGCCTGTCTGTCTTTCTGCCTGTCTTTCTTTCTTTCTGCCTGCCTGTCTACCTGTCTGTATTCCTGCCTGTCTGCCTGTCTGTCTGTCTTTCTGCCTGCCTGTCTTTCTTCTACCTGCCTTCCTGTCTACCTGTTTGTATTTCTGCCTGCCTGCCTTCCTGTCTGTCAGTTTGCCTAACCACCTGCCTTTCTATCTGTCTACCTACCTGTCTCTCTCTTCTTCCTTTCATCATACATTTACGTTTAGTCATTTAGCCGACACAAAATACAGAGATTTTCTCTTTAGTGACCCCTATGGTGCTGCAGATGACATAATGCTTTTAGATGTTCCGTGCCAGTGCCGTTGTGTGTGTGTGTGTGTATCCCTCCAATTTGAGGTTGTCACAGGAGGGGCTCGACATGGGCACAGCCTTCTGTGAACATCCAAACATAATCTGCATACCGTACGCCACTGCAATCCTGTCACTGCACCTTGGCTTTACAGAGGCAGTCTATCTCCCTGACTATACCCAGAATGTGTGTGTGTGCATAAAATAGAAAGAGAGACAGTGTGAGACTGTGTGTCTGTGTGAGAGAGAGAGAGAGAGAGAGAGAGAGAGAGAGAGAGAGAGAGAGAGAGAGAGAGAGAGAGAGAGAGAGAGAGAGAGAGAGAGAGAGAGAGAGAGAGAGAGAGAGAGAGAGAGAGAGAGAGAGAGAGAGCTGTAATCTAGCCGGTCAGATTGTACAGACCTGGTACAGATTAAACTGGTGTGGTGGAAGGGGCTCTCCTTCTGAGGCTCCCAGACTTTTTCATTTTTCTCTTTTTTATTATTCAAAGGCAAGAGGCTTTCATTAAAATCAACAAAAAGCACACCACACACACACACGGTGGCCTGGGAGACCGTCATCCATAAACCATGAGTGTAAACAGAGGAGGAGGAAAGGCAGAGAGAGAGAGAGAGAGAGAGAGAGAGAGAGAGAGAGACATAGTAAAGAGAGAGAGATTAAATGTGTGCTTTTTTTTAGGAGGGGGGGGTGTGAAAAGGGGTGAGAGAAAAATAAGGAGAGACGCAGAGAGAGGAAGAGACGTGCTCTCAGACGTGAGACGAGGAGAGAGGAAGGCCAGGAGAGCCAATGTGAATTTGGAGGAGGGAGGAGAGAAAGGATGAGGGGAGCGAGGCTGGGAGGGAACGGCCACGACAGAGAGGAAGTGGAGTGTGGAGAGGTAGAAAGAGGGAAATTACAGAAAGAGAGCAAGAACCGGCCGACCGCAGAGACGGGGGAAGTGGAGAACAGTGGGGAGAGGGGAGAGAGATGGAGAAGACAACCGACTGTGCCTGCAGACACACACTAACAGAGAAACACACACACGCACATCCAAGTTAATTGTCACTGTTCTGGGGTTAAGAGATATGTTCAGTACCTGGGTTTGAACAGGTGATAACAGAGAACATTCCGCCGTGTACATGTACTTTGCCAGCCTCCCTGATAAGACAACATGACACAACCACACAGCCCGGCACAGCTCTCTGGTGTAGTTGACATCTGTGACTGGTGTTGCTTGAGGAAAGATCTATGGCTGTGAAGTGTCAGAGGCACTGCCCCACCAAGAACACAGGGGGCGCTACATTGTCAGTCAAGAATTAGTTGGCTGACAACTCCCATTCTCTCTCTTTCGACTCGTTCTTTTGTCTCTCCGTCATGTCAAGGATTGTGTGAGTCTTAACTTACACTTAGATCTCAGGTCAGGTGGCTGAGTGGTTAGGGAATCGGGCTGGTAATCAGAAGGTTGCCAGTTCGATTCCCGCCGTGTCAAATGACGTTGTGTCCTTGGGAAAGGCACTTCACCCTACTTGCCTCGGGGGGAATGTCCCTGTACTTACTGTAAGTCGCTCTGGAGAAGAGCATCTGCTAAATGTAGATCTTAACATTACTTCTTGAAATAATTCTATGGTCAGACATGATTCTCCATATTACTGCACAGAAACAGACCTCTTCTCTGGCACCACCTCCAGCTGGTTCTAACGTGACAGGTCCCATTAAGGTGCTTGGCTTCTTCTCCCAACCATAAACAACGACCTGGAGAGAAATGGTTCAAATGGTTGGCCAATCAAATCCCCCCACGGCTGCGCTAACTGAATCATTTTTCTTTATGATTTCTTCCCTTTAGCTCAGCTCTTCGAAGTCACAGGGCTGATGGCCTCTTGAGAGTGCTTCTGGACCGGAGGGCAGTAAGCGATTGTGGACTCACGTAAGAGGCGTATTATGGAGCACAGGGGGTCAGCGCTTCCGATCGGCGCAGCCGTTAAAACGTCCCCTCGAGTGACACTCGTGGCGCCCTTGCCACCACCGCCGCCACTCCTGACGCATGGCACATACTCACACACACTGACACGTACACTTGCATAACACCCGTCCAGAGCACTGGAGAGGGGCTTCGTGGCTGAAGTGTCACACAGTCATTTGTATCATCTCTGGCAATCAACGCAATTACAGCAAGCACCCTCACAGGTTCAAACAAAGAGAGAAAGAGAGAGAGATGTTTTACAGTTCAGCAGCATCTCAGGCTAGTTGATAAAAACGTTTAGAACCGTAAATGTACCATGTATAAAAGACATACGAATGTAAAGGTAACAGAGTGATGTAACAGTTGTTAGTGAATGGCTGACCAGGGGCCAAGCACCTTTGGTCAACTGAATCTACTTGCATTGCAAGTAGATTCAGTAAAAGATGTGGCAGAGCAAGCTTTTAATTTATCGTGAAATCTCTCTTCCTTTCCTTTTCTGGATGCTTCTGTCCTGTGGCCTACAGCCGATGTTCATTCTCTCTCTCTCTCCTTTACAGAAGCACGTTTGTCTTCTCCTCCAAGTCTCGCTGTTCTCAGGTACAAGGCTGCAGGTCAAGCTCGATTTCAATCTCTATCTTCTTTTTTCTCCCTAGTTCTCTGCCGCCTGAGGGCTCAGTGTGACCCGTTTTATAATCAGGATAGGTGCAAACACACACACACACACTAAACAAGATGGCCAAGTTCTCATTTGCATCTCACTCTGCGTCAGTCTATCTCACTCTCTCCAATCAACACATCAGAAAAGCTAGACACTTAACCGAGCGAGAGAAGATTGATTGGCTGCGAGGAACCATACGAACCTAACAACCTCGAAACCAAGACCGATCTGTTGAGAACCTTAAGCACATTCCTCCAGAACACCCCCACATCCAGCTTGTCTGAGTCGGTACAGAGCATAATGCTGCTCTGCTACTGGGCTGTATGTGTGTTTGGGGGCGGACAGTAAAACATACAGTTCAACTGCACTATATGTTACGTTACTGAGTGATGACTCAGCCACACTCATACCTCTGTGTGTGTGTGTGTATCCCACACCGGGTGTCTGATTAGTCCCCTTCCGGCGCTCTTTAGCAAGGTTAAGCCCCTTCAGGGTGACCTAGCATTTTCAGACACCAAATCAGCTGGTGGATGAGTCAGACGGCAGAGAGAGAGAGAGAGACCTCCCCCTCGCAGTTGTGGACGAGCCCAGCCGACCTCATCCATCAGACAGACACCCAGGCCGGGGAGCAGTGAGCTTGGCCATATGGTGGGGCAAACGCTGCACATCCACACGCGGGGTCCATTTCTCCTGGGCATGCCTGGCCGGGTGCTCAGTGTCTGGCAGCGTCTGAGGTGAAACTGAGGGGGTGGGGGGAGCGGGGGTGGGCACTTACCTACACAGCCCTGAACTGTGGTGCAGGAGGGTAGACATAACTCTAGACTGTGGGGTTGGCGGGGGGGGGGGGGGGGGGGGGGGGGTTAGGGGGGTTAGGGGGGGGTCATTAGTGAGGTCATCGGGGGGCATTTATGGAGCTAAAAGGTTAGGTGAATGTTAAGGAGTACGTGTAGATTGTATTGCTTTAGGGGGTACAAGAAAGAGCCGTACTTCCTACGGATCTGGTCAAGCAGAGCAGGAGGGAGTGAGAGAGAGACAGAGACAGACAAAGAGAGAGAGAGAGAGAGAGAGAGAGGAGAGAGAGAGAGAGAGAGAGAGAGCGAGAGAGGAGAGAGGAGAGAGAGAGGAGAGAGAGAGAGAGAGAGAGAGAGAGAGACAGCAGGTAAAGCAGAGATGGGGACTGAGCTCCTGAGAGAGCACTGCAGACATGCAGTTCAGACATTACTAGCCGCTCTTAGAGCGGCAGAGCCCAGTCTGCCCTTCAGACAGTCGACAGAAGAGCAGAAATGGGAGGAGAGGAGGGCAGGATTGGAGGATTTTGTGTTTGTGTGAAGGACTGTGTGTGATGAAGAAGACAGGAATGTGTGCTCCTATAAAAGGGCATAGCAGGACAATGTGTGTGAGTGTGTGTGTGTGTGTGTGTGTGTGTTTAAAGCACCCAAAGACCTTGACATTTTAAACGTTTAAAACACGAAACAAGCTGTCTCAGAATACAAATCATCTATTACATAGTCCACACGACACAGAATTCTGTAGAGTGTGTGAGGTGTGCGCTTGCATGTTTGTGTTATTATTAGTGTATGTCTGTGTGAGTGTGTGTGGTTCTCTTGCATGCAGGTGAGTCAGGTGGCTGAGCGGTGAGGGAATCGGGCTAGTAATCCGAAGGTTGCCAGTTCGCTTCACGGTCATGCCAACTGACGTTGTGTCCTTGGGCAAGGCACTTCACCCTACATGCCTCGGGGAGAATGTCCCTGTACTTACTGTAAGTCGCTCTGGATAAGAGCGTCTGCTAAATGACTAAATGTAAATGTAAATGTAAATGTATGAGGTCATCAGTAGGGGACAGGCAGATGTTGACAGTATGTTATGTGATGTCAAGGGTCATGCTGACTGAAGCCAGATTAGATAGGATGAGGGTTCAGCCTCAACCTGAGACTGTAGAAGCCTGTTAGCTCTGTTGTATCAGAAGGGAGGCATACAGTGTATGTGTGTGTGTGTGTGTGTGAGTGTGTGTGTGTGTGTGTGTGTGTGTGTGTGTGTGTGTGTGTGAGTGTGTGTGTGTGTGTGAGAGTGTGTGTGTGTGTGCGTGTGTGTGCGTGTGACGTTCCCAGGGTCTCCTCTCTCATCATAGCCCTTTGTGTGTTCAGCACGTAGCGCAGCCTGACATGAACACGCAAAGTGGTACACGCACACACACACACGCACTGAAGCAGAGGCACATACACACCTGATGACGTAACAACATTCCTTTACACATCTAACTCTGGACATCAAGGTCGTTTCAGTGACCTTAATTGAAAAAATGGTTAGATGATCTCAAATAATCAATTATCTGTCAATCGCTTCCTATTGTTACTTCTGAACGCTTTATAACGGTGTGGGTTTCAACGGCAGCATGCGAGCAGACCACGTCGTTCCCTGAAATCCATAAAAGACTGCGGTTCGGTTTTCGGCTATTCGGTTCTGGTTCAGATCTGTGTGCATGTCTCCAAACGGACTGAGGAAAAAACTGGAGATTTACAACACGTGTTTACAGTGACATGTGAAAGCACGTTTAGACGCGGCGGAATTGTTAACCAGTCCTAAAGCCCCAACACCTGCCAGAGAGACGTGAGTGTGCTTGCGTTCCTGAGTTTATTGGCATTCTGATGCCCTCTCTCTCCGGCGCGGTAACTCACCGTGACTGCTGATCACCGAAGGCGAGTCAATTGCGTCTGATTGATAAATGAATAGTAAGATCATTTGTCCGCCGGGGGCGGGAGTGCTACTGAGACAGGCTGTCCGTTGGAAGGTCAAAAGCACATAATTACAAGCGCCTTTGTTACGGAAGAGTGGGCATCAGCGTGATAGCCTATACTGGGTTCAACACTAAAAACGTTTTTTTCCCCGTTTTTTGAGCGATAGTCTCCTTTCAGAATGCGTCTGCGTCGCATTACAACATTGTCCTGGCTACCACCAGGCATTTAATTTGACTAACAATGCTCACATCTATATGTTGTGTCGTTCTGTGAGGTAGCCTATATATACCCCATCCGAACCACCACACGTTGGTTCAATGTTTTCAGCATTAAAGTGGCTTGGTTAAACTCAGCTGGGAGCACGCACCTGTGTGCGTGCTCCCAGTGTCAAGCCACAATACACGGGAATAACAACCATTTAGGACACCTGCGGCAGTAAATGCCGTCGCTATTTATGAAATCCGGTCATGTCGCCCTGGCTGGCGGGAGACACAGCGACGGGCGCAGGTTGCAGATGCTCCCGGTGAACATCACGGGACGACAGATGTGGTGGGATTAATAGGTGACAGCGGCGATTTTATATGTTCATACGCGTTGTTAGCTAGCATCAACGCATAATAACTTATCTTTGCCATAACAAAAATTGCAGCACGGGTCCATACTCAGTGTTTGATTATGTTTGGTAACTTGACAGACAAAACGAAAATCAGCGCAGATGCCATGCAATCTGCGCAAAACATGCTATGTCGATCGATGATCGGTCTGGATCGGGTACACTTACCTAACTTTTGCTGCCACGGAAGATATCGCATCGTTTCTCAAAGTCTTCCTTTTAGACACGGCAGTTCCCATGCTGGCATGGACACAACGCGTGCAGAAAACGGCTCATTCCAGAGATCCTCAACACGGAAAAAATGCGGCGAGAAAACACGAGAAGCTTGCAAAAAATCCACGAAAAGCCCCGGGTCTGGGCACTCCACTGTTGCTAAAGTGTTTTGAGGTCCGCAGAGATCTATTGTTGAAAAAAGAATGCTTGAGAGCTTGGTGGACTACTTGGTGAGATTTGAGTCGCCTCCTCGCCCTGCTGTCTTCAGGGTACTTGCGTAAGGTTAAAGCTGGCTATCAATGTGCAGAAAATTTCACTCAGACACGCGCCACTGTCTCTCTCTCTCTCTCTCTCTCTCTCTCTCTCTCTCTCTCTCTCTCTCTCTCTCTCTCTCTCTCTCTCTCTCTCTCTCTCTCTCATTGATCTCCACCAAGGGAAATGGAATGGGGAGGGGTTTAGACTCGTGGTGTCATCATCATAAGGGGTGTCATGTGTGTATGTGTCTAGCTGTGCCTGTGTGTTTGTGTATGCCTGTGGGGAGGGGCTGGGGAGGCAGGAAACCCACAGAACCATATAAGGAGCCCATGCACCCACACTCCTCGCACCCCCTTCATCTTGGTGAATTCCCACCGGGGGCCACAGGTGATTGAGCCGACCTCAAACATTCAGGATTTGACAGGTAGGCAACATCTTACCATTTGAGGGAACACGTTGATGGCATCACCGGGCACAAAACAAGCCAAATAGACAGTTTAGACTGTATCAAGTCATCCTGTGGTACATTCTGTCGTCCATCTGCATAGAGATACTCTCAGACAGAAATCCATACTAAACAGATATACATGTTAAATGTGTGGCTTCGATGCTGTCGGCTGGCCCCACGAATCGTTAACTCACAGGGCCGTGAGCGTGCAGAGCTCAGCATGATGGGAGACATTGCACTCAACACCCAGCAGACACCGGTAAACAGAGACAGGCAGACAAAGCAGCAAGTAATGGGACCATCAGCTTTCAAACACCACATTGATCAATCCATCAATTCACAAATCAATCGCAGCTGGATCGTACTTGGGCTTCTTTCATTTGTGCGCGTGTGTGTGGGGTGTGTGTGTGTGTGTCTGAGTGGACGAAAGACGCAGACACCCATGCACTCCCACGACACAAACGCACATGACAAAAAAGGGGATCAATAAATAAAATCCCCCCCCCACACTCCTCCCCAGAGTCTTCTGCTTGGGCCTGGAGGCAGTTAAGCAGTAAATAGTTTTAGACAGTAGTGAGGAGACCGGCTGCGTGTGGACAGACTGCAGATGAAGGAAGGGGGGGGGGTGAATGGAAGGGAGGACAGGTTGCCGTGGCACCACGCACTGAAGAGAGGAGAGGCGCTACAGATGACGGAGGGGAGATGGAGGGATGAGTGAAGAGAGGAGCAGCGTGGCTCCTCACACTAAAGAAGAGTGCAGCAGGGGAACTGTTGCCAGATAGAAGCCACAATAGGAGGTCTTCGTTCCAGGAAGAGGGAAAAAAGAAAAGAGCAGAGAGCAGAGAGAATTTGTGTGTGTGTTTCTGTGTGTGTTTGTGTGTGTGTGTGTGTGGTGGGGGGGACTACAAATATTTTCCTACACAGAAAAGCAAATAAAAATGGAGGACACAATGAAGAAGGGAATACCTAAGAAGTGAGAAAACAAGCTGAAAAAAAATGAAGGAGGTAAACACTAAGCTTCGCCAAGACCTCCCATCTATAAATTATGTGTCTTTCCTTTCTCTTTTGAGCTTATGAAGCACTTACTGATTGACGAAACAACTGA
The DNA here is from genome assembly GCF_038355195.1 of Osmerus mordax. Taxonomy (NCBI): domain Eukaryota; kingdom Metazoa; phylum Chordata; class Actinopteri; order Osmeriformes; family Osmeridae; genus Osmerus; species Osmerus mordax. The sequence continues at coordinate 3,559,734 of NC_090063.1, read as the reverse complement.
TCAATACTATGCTGATTACAGAATCAAAACAAACAGGAGATCCACTCTTATTCATCTGGACTAGTCCTGATTGTCCTACTAATTCATCAGTAAGAGACCTCTTATTGACTTCTGAAATAAAAAATGGAGCTGCTCTCTGTGCTCTCTGTGTCATTGAAAAATAATTATGGCTCCTTTAAGTCAGGTGGCTGAGCGGTTAGGGAAGCGGGCTAGTAATCTAAAGGTTGCCAGTTCGATTCCCGGCTGTGCCAAATGACGGGTTGTGTCCTTGGGCAAGGCACTTCACCTACTTGCCTCGGGGAGAATGTCCCTGTACTTACTGCAAGTCGCTCTGGATAAGAGCGTCTGCTAAATGACTAAATGTTTAAAGCTTCCCACTTAGAGCCAGAGATGGCGCTCTCCAGGGTCCTGAAACAGCAGGGCCTGCACTAGTAGCTATCCATGGTTCTGAAAGAGAACACGTTTTGGGGCCAAGCATTATTCTCTGTGCTTCTGAGAAATAGCTGATTCGATCAGACTAGATGGGAACAGCTGCTAGGAGGGGCTCCAGGCTATTAGAGGTTTGAGAGCTTACCTTGAGGAATTAGGGAACGATAGGGTACAGTCTGGGAGACTCCACACTGGTATCACTGAAAGGTCCTGAGGGGGAGACAAATGAGACTGATATCTCAGACACTGCCAGGGGAGACACACAGGTGTGATAGCAGCATCCCCACAGTGCTTCTCGGATGGTGGTCTGGCAGCCGTGCTCGAGAATGTGACAGAGCCGACCTTGATGCTGGGGGACGGTTCAGCCAATCGCTGGTGCTGAATCTCACCCAGCAGAGTTCCTACACCGAGGTCACTGTGTCACACCTCACAACCCATCCGCTGACCTCTCCAGGGTCCAAATCAAGGTCAGGCACTCACACCTTCTGCCTCTGTGGCCCTCCTTGAAGTCCTTAGCAGAAAAGAGGTACGAGAAGATGTGCCTGTATAGAATTAAAGAGCATGAAAGCCAGAAAGCCGGAAATAAACAAACAAATCAAACTAATATACAACCACACCCTCCTGCTATTGTCATTTTACATAGGATTTTAAGATAAATGTAATTACAGTCGTGTGTTTTATAACTTCTGTTATTGTTGTTCACCTGTGTTTGTTACTGTTGTTTGGGCCTCTGTCTAAAGAAAGATCTCCACCCCTGTGGGCTCACTTTTTTTCGAATTTGAATTTGAAAAAGGGACATCAAGGAGATGAGAATGTGGTGCTTCAATTGGAGTGGGCTCAACATGAAAGGATACTAGATACTAGATACTGTATGTATGTGTATGACAGAGAGAGGAAGGTCCCATGGGAAAGGAAGAGATAAATGGCAGCAGTAAAAACGAAAGAAAGGGAGGGATGAGATAGAAATCAAGTGTGGCCGAGCAGGGGAGATGTTCCCTGACAGATGATGGATAGTGCAATCGGCCAACAGTAAGCGAGAAAGGGATTGTATATGTTTGTGTATGTGTGCGTATGCTGAGTGCATGGATTTTGTGCTTTGGGTACTTAGCTATGTGTACAGCTGGAGTGTATGGTATTGACATGAAGGAACGCCAACATGCAAATACAGACTCACACACACACTCACACCCACACACACACACCCACGCACCCACGCACCCATGCACCCATACACCCGCACACAAAACTGCCTGGTTCTCCTCCCCTCTCCTTTTCTCTCACTTCCCTCTCCCCTCTTCTCCTCTCCTTTCCCTCCCCTCTCACTCTCCTCTCACTTCCCCCCCTCTCCTCCGGGCAGGCGAGCCAAAGCCACCAGTGAAAGCAGAAAAAAAAAAACAACAAGGTCGGCCAGCACCGATCCATCCCATTCTCCTTTCTCTGCTCACATGCTCTGTGCCTCGCATCAATCTCCCTGGAACAAGGCTGCCGTGAATATAATTACACTGGCCCAGCATACTGTAGTTGATGAGCCACTGTGAGCACATCCTGAAGCAGGGTGATGATGCCCTGAATGAGCTGCCAATGGCAGATTTGATGTCAAACACACCCGTCCCCTCTCTCTCTTTCTCTCCCGCTCCGTTTCTCTCTCTCTCTCTTTAATTCTGAACGCCAATGTCTTTATGGGCACTGACTTTGTCAACATCGCTAGAGGGAGTTACTCTAAATCCATAGACTTTGTATTTTTAATGGGGCAAACAATGGAAATGTGACCTTTATGATGTCACATAAAAGTGGTCCTTGTGATTGAAAGACAAGGTCTCTCTCTCGCTCTCTCTCTGTCCATCTCCGTCTCTCCTTTCCTACAGAGCAGATGTCAGTCCTTATAACATGTGTTAAATCATGCAGACAAGCTGCCAATAGCTTGTAAATGAGCCATTTCATTTGAATGAGCCAATTTGACGGGATGCTAATATAAACACGATTTTGATATAGATTGAATATGTCACTTAGGGTTAAACTGTACCCAAACCCCATCATTGAGTAATAGAGATGGGGCGTGTGAAGCTGACAGCAATCCACTGTAGCATGTTATTATGGTATGGACGCCAATGCAGAAATGACCGACACACGTTTTGAAACGGTCTGAGCCCGGCCCCGCTTGAGAACAGCCCCTTTCATCATAATGACATCCTCCCTCTATTGGGATACATCCAGTATCCCAATGCCCCCTGCAACCACAGTTGCACAACCACAATGTTAGAGAACAACTGCAACCCCCCCCCACCCCCACCTTTGAATGCTGGACATGCTCCTCATGACCGGGCTAAACACCACAACAACCACCAACCCCCCCCCCCCCCCCCCCCCCCCCCCAACCCATCCTGGGAGGCCCAGCTCTGTGGCTTTCTCCTGGGTGACTAATCCTCCACCTCCCTAACCTCCGTCTCATCCTCCCACCCCCTCCGCCGCCACCATTGACCACATGCTTAAGTATGCAGATGTCAGGGTGTGTGGGAGGATAATTGCCATTCTCCCAGTTGACGGGAATCCCCTTCAGCGCCCACGCCTCCCCCCTGCGACATTTCCATGGTGTGACAGTGGTTGATGGCGGTGGGGGAATTCAGGTGGGGATGACGCACATTGATAAAGGTCTCCATCTTGCTTGTTATGGAATACCCGTAACTTGGGACTCATCTGGCTGCGGGCGAGCTGTCTGCAGTCACAATTCATCCTCGGACCCCTCCCCTCCCCCCCCTCTCCTCTCCCTCCCCTCTCCTCTCCCTCCCCTCTCCTCTCCCCGGAGGCTAGCTCCTCTGTTCCCTCATCGTGTGCGGCACCTCCTTCGATACCTTTTTCGGCTCCCCAGACAAGCTCTAGAACGCTATGAAAGCTCTAGAACGTTATGAAATTCCGTCTTTTGGGAGCTGTAACAAAACTCCAACAATAAGAGTTCACCCAAAACTCTTATTTCTGACAGATAAACACATTTATCCTTATTTATCTCCAAGATATAGTACTTTAGCTGGCACGGGGTTCAGATTTTAGAATAACAACTCAGTTTGAGTTCACCTTCATGTGTGAGTCCCCGACTACGACGTCAGCTCTGCCACTATATACAAAGGGACTTCTTCCAAGGCCCTTCTTCTCCATTAGTTCTCCAGAGTTTCCGCTGTGTCCTGTTGCACGACACTGGATTGCTGATAGTGATGAGATGATCCTTTATTCTACAAAAACACTACCTGGAGGCTTTGCAACTCTGGTGGGTGTGTGCGCGTGTGTGTGTGTGCTTCTCAACGTCTCTATCACAAAACCCAACAGAGAGCAGTCAGAGACGAGCTCCTTGACTTAACGACGGTTAAAAGAAAATGCTTCACTTTGTTTTTGTATGCGGTAAAGTTGTCGCAATACGACGGTGGGTCACAATGACTGATGGGTCAGAATGACCTGAAGAGAACACAAGGGTTAAGGTCAAATGCTTACACTCTTTGCCATACACACTCATGCACACACACACACACACACCATCTGTGTATGATGGGGCCTGGGGTTGGAGTGGTCAGTAAGCTGTGTCTGGCCCAGTGATGGACGGGACCCAGCAGGACAAGCACAGAGGTGGGGTGAGTACTATTGGGAGGAGGAGGGAGAGATGGGGGACTGCCGTTATTTCCTCGTATCCAGGTCCTATTGAAACGTGCCTCGAAAAGGAAAGTGCAGAACAGAAATCCCATTCAATGAACACTCTTTTGATCATTATTTCCATCTCCATGGCCAACCGAATTACATTTCTATTCACAAGATGGATGGAATAGCGATGGTGTCTTTTCTGTAAAGCCTTCTAAAAGCTATGACATCCTCTCGGCTGCGCATACATTTTCCTCTTTGTTACAAAGCCTGACGCCACGGTAGGACAAAAAAAAAATCCCTAGTCAGGTCAAAATTGATCTAAGTATTTAAAATGTCTGTTCTATGTTGACGCACCGCCATCAGTGCTTTCATGGGCCTTTAGACAATTCTGACTTCAAGCTCCAATTCACTCTTAATACCACGGAGCTTCCACATGGTAAAAGCCTGTGGCTTTAATTCATGTGTTTAACCTGGCTGGGATGCGACTGAGCAGGCAGGTCTGCGAACACTGATAAAGCCTGCGTGATCGCGGTGTGTGAATTTAGGGCTTCGCAAGCAGCATAACTCTGCTGCACCGAGGCCACTAGTGTCATTACTGCTCCCCAGCCTGCAGCCCAGGGACTTATAGCGTTTCAGACGACCATTAGATTACGTGTGTGTGTGTGTGTGTGTGTGTGTGTGTGTGTGGAGAGAGGGAGGCCTTTTTACTGTACGTGATGCCCATGTCTATCCCCACCTTGTCTCACCTTGGCTCTGCAGCACCACCACTCCAGTCATCCGTCCATCCCTCTCTCTCTCTCTCTCTCTCTCTCTCTCTCTCTCTCTCTCTCTCTCTCTCTCTCTCTCTCTCTCTCTCTCTCTCTCACTCTCTTTCTCTCTCTCTCCCCTCCCTCCCCCCAATCTGAATCGTTCCAAACGTCGGCAGCAGAGTGACGGATTCCCGCTCCTGTGTTTATTGGATTGTGCCGCTCGTCGGTTGGCTGGAGAGAAATGGCCTGATTCTCGGCGAGGTGAACGGGAGGGAAGAGGAACAGTCACGGGAGGGAGGGACAAAAAGAGAATGGAAGTGGGAGTAACGTAAAGAAGGGCGGGATGATTCAAATGAAATATCTGTTGTTCACGTTCATCCGTTCCTTGCGGCTGGTTCAAGTTTATCACCGAGTGTTCCGTCTTCAAGCCATCTCTCTCCCTCTGCCAGGGACTGACTGCTCTGTCGATCCTGCAGTGGCACTGTTCCATGAGTGTGACACCTTAGAGTAGTGTCACACCTTGTAAGGACAAGGTCATCCTATCAATGTTCGAGTCATCAAAACACGCACAACTACAGTAAGTATGCACTACTCCCAACCAGTTGTTCTGCAAGAACAACTGCTCTTCTACAATAGTTGAAGTTGAATAGTTGGGAGTGTTTGTAGATCTTCTCTAAACGTGGTGCCCTCTCTTGCTGAGATAGGTTATTGGATCCACAAATTGAACGAGGCTTGATGCCCAGTAAGTACAGATGGTGTTGGCCGGCTAGCTGGCTGGAAAATGTTGGTCTTCCAGATGCTGACAGATTACTTATTGAGACCTATCTGTTTGTCTTTAACCGATCGTGCCCTCAATGGGTCCATTCAATGTGTGTGTGTGTGTGTGTGTGTGTGTGTGTGTAGTAGGAGATGTTTGGACATTGGCCATTTGACTTTATATTCATACACACGCCTGAGGTAAAGCTTAACAGGATCTTTTTAGAACATTTTGTTTGATCCTGCGGGTTGAAAAGGCTCGTCTGCCCAATGCTGGTACTGGTATAGTGTGTTGGCCCTGCAGACATTGATAATGATCAGACCTGCTGACCTATAGAAGTAGAGAGGGGGTCACTTCGACGCTGACCCAGTTGGTCCGCAGCCACGCTGACACACGATGAATACGGAACACGGGCAGATGGAGGCGAAGCGAAATGGAGAGATGTGCAAAAGAGGAGTGGAGACAGGCAGACGGACAGATAGAATGGCAGGGGTGGTGACAGCCCACCCAGTGCAGAACAGATGTGCATGTACAGTGAAGGAAGAGAGAGGAGGGAAGAGAGTGATTAAAGAGTTGTCTCTGGGCTGTCAGGGAATGAGGTTGGGGAGGCCGCACAGGTGACAGGCTGTCTGGTCCACACACACACACACTATAGTCATAAATACACACTGTTAGCCATGGCATTTACACACAGTTCAAACACTGATGTGTCAATCAGAAAAGTCAAAATCATTGGAATAAAATATAATAGATTATTTAATTGATATACAGTAAGATGCATGAACAAACACATATCAAATCTTACTTAGTTACTTAACAATGACCTTTTGGGATTATTGTATTATATCAACATCTATATACCTACAGGTCTGCATTTCTATGTTCTGTTCTGTCTAAGCTTGGTGTGTGTATGTGTTCATCCTACTTACTTGTGATGACAAAAGGCCATGTGTGTATATATAAACTGGGTGCTTCACAAAGAGAGAAGGACTGTTTTTAGAAAGGGCTGCACCTCAGTGACGCACTTCTCCAAGACCACGCTCCCACCTCGTGCTCCCACTCGGCAGCACCAGACAGTAGAAATAGCCAACCAGGGGGCTGCATTTCGCAGCGCCATCAGACCTCTTGTTCTCGCAACTAAGTCGAGATCAGTCAGCAGCTTGGTTGCTTTTTAAAGATTTTTCCCCACCTCCTGCACCTTTTTTTTCCTTTCTATTTCCATCCTTCTTTCCCTCTTTTGCGTCTTTCCTTCTCCCTCGCCGTCTCTTTTCTTTCTATCTTTCTCACCCCTCTCTATCTCTCCTCATCTTTCATTACCTGATAATGTGCAAAGTTGTTATAGTTGGCACCAGTCGGTTCCACCCCCCTTCCCCTTCTGACAATCTCCGTCACAAGCCCAGAGAAGTTCCAACTAGTGTACAGTGACACCCATCATCTAAGTAACAGAAGGAAGGAGACAAACAAGAGACTGTCATGGAGACAGACCAGAGAGAGAAAGAAAAATGAGACACCACAGCTCAACAGATCCCATTATCTCTTTAGCCACCAAACATTTGCTGTCGCTAAATTGGTCTCAAACTCTTCTGAAATGATGGCTACCATACCAGTCAGAGATCGTCATGTCTCAACAGATAGCACTATCAAAGAGGGGCAGATTTGTTGTTGCTGTTTTTGGTTTTAGGATCAAAGACAGTTCATCAGTCTACCAAACCCAAACAGCCATTTTAAGAGCTCTGTGCTGAGTCACTTTGTCTTTGTGAGGTCAGCTTTGTTGTCCTCACTTCTAAGTACTTCTTTTTTTCATTAACTAACTGTCATCCCTCCCTCTTTCCCTGTTTCAGTCTCACCAACAGTTTCTCTCCAAATCTGAATTTCAAATCTGTTCCCATTTGAAATCCCATATTGCATCATTAGATCGTTGTTTCTTCTTCTTTTCTGGGATTGCCTAGGGTGAAATGACATGCCAGAGTAAAGAAATAACTCAAATAGGAAGGAATAGAGAATAAATAGATTTCATTCCACATCAGACTCTCCGACCTCCAGCTGAGATCTCCTTTCAACTAAAGACCAAAATAAAGGCATATTCAAACACAGTGAGCATAGATTCACAAACTCTCTTGAGAATGAACGTTTTTACTGCAAATCTTTGCTCAGTGGACACCAAATATAGGCCACAGGTGATATTTTCTTCTATAATTTTGTCCTAATGTAGAGACAAGCAAATGAGAAGAAACAGTCCGAGGAATTAGAGATGGTCGTTGAGGAAGACCCCATGATGACTGATGGGTGATCCCCGTGCGAGGCAGGTAGCATGTGCTTGACTGATGCAGACAGTTCAGGGGTCAAATTGTGACTGATGTAGGGCCAGGGGAACATATCTCCGAGGGCACTGTCTTCTGTTGGAAGGCTAACTCATTTATAGCTTGTGTGACCTGAGAGAGACTGAGAGAGACAGAGAGAGATGGAGCAACGCAGAGAGAAAGAACGAGGGAGGGAGAGAGACAAAGAGTAATATCATGAGAGGATTAGTCTTGTAGTCTGTCTTATAGATTTGTTGGTGGATATTTTGGCCCAAACATTATATATGGATATTTGGTGCTGGATATTTTTGACCAACAAGAACTATTCTAGGAATTAACCTAAATTCCAATCAGATTTATGGACGGCCATCATATAGCATAGGAGTAGATATGGGAGCGCAAAGTCAAGTGATAGCAGATTAGATAGTAAGTTTGTATTCAAGACCAATTGACATTTAACACAAATAGCAAAAGATCATTTTTCACAGGCCAACACAGCAGGTGACATTGCCTACAGTTTTTCCTTAGTTCTTCCAGAAGTTTGGATTATCAGATAGGTCAAATTCTTGGAGTGTGTTAAACAGCAGTCAGGAAAAATTTGAACATCTGCCGTCTCCCTGTGCGGCCCACATGGCTCCACCCCACTAGGATGCCACCCCCCGATGTTTCCGACTAACGATCGGATAATGACCGCGTGGGTCACACAGTGTTGGCACAGGTAGCCCCCCACCCCAACCTGGTGCTGCTGTCTGAAGGATGGGACCTGTTCAAGATATCAGCAGGTCTCCTGGGGCAACCAAAGTGTAATTACAGCCTCCCATTGTCGTAGGAGATGGGTAGTGAGTCATCATCCACAGAGAGCCCATTTCCTGACCTGAAACAGGCCACAAGGGACCTCAGAGATAAGGGCAGGGGGCTTGGGTGTGTGATTGAGATAAAGGGAGAGAGAGAAATAGACAGATAGAGATAGTGAGGGAGTGAGAGACAGAGGAAGGGATTGTGAGAAAGAGAGTGAGACAGAGAGGAAGGGATTATGAGAGAGAGGGAGTGAGAGAGAAAAAGGGATAGTGAGAGAGAGTGAGACAGAGAGAAAGGGATAGTGTGTGTGTGTGAGAGAGAGAGAGAGAGAGAGACAGAGAGAGAGAGAGAGAGAGAGAGAGAGAGAGAGAGAGAGAGAGAGAGAGAGAGAGAGAGAGAGAGAGAGAGAGAGAGAGAGGAGTGAATGTGAGATGGTGAGAGAGACAAAGACCGACTGGAGAGCATGCATGTCCGTGTGTGTGTTGGTGTGTGTGTGTGTGTGTGCGATATGCTTGATTAGATGAGGATTAGAGACCGCTGGGAGGGATGTGCAGCGTGTAGATGGGAGCTGATAAGGATCAAAAAACACAACTTCCCTCCATATCAGCTTGCCCTGATTTCAACCTGAGGAAAAGCTTCAACCCAGACATGTCTCCGTCCTTCACACCCTCACCCAGACGGAACGGCAAACCAAAAAAACTGAGATTAAGGCCATTGTGCACTACCTGAATTGACTCATCTCAGAGCCAAAACTGCTGACAAAATTTAAAAGCTGGTCACAAATCGATTGCGTTTTTGGCTAGGTCTTCGGTCAAGACTCAGAAAGGTACATCAAACATAGTTGGTACATTCACCCTAATCTTATCCAGAACATGTTTATCTACTGGCTCTTTTGAACAATAGAGAGGAATAGATATTCATGTCACGGAGAGACAGCTTGCGACAAGAACATCTACGGAGCCTGCGGACACTGTAATAAATTGGTGGATTCTGCTCTCAACGAGAAAACTCTAGACATCAATAATAGCCCTGCTGCCTGGCATAGCGCAATCAGACAGTGTCACAATACCAACTCCTTGTATCAAGTCAAGTGATTGGGGGAAAACAATGGTGTCATGTTTTTTCTTATTTTTTCTCTCTCTCTCCAGGGCAGAGACACAGAGAAGCTGGCTGTGTGTCGATTGGCAGACAAGTGATGTTGGAAAGGTAGTGGAAGCGGAGGAGGTTGCGGGGGGGGGGGGGGGGGGGAGGCAAGGGGCCAGCACGTGATGAGTGAGTCTCCCAGGGAGACTGCAAATAGCATGGGGCAAAGGCGAAGTCTTACCGTTAGGGCCACCGCAGTTGCATCAGTTTGGTGTTCATAAAACCACATTCCATAATCCCTCAGAGGAAGTCTGAGTCGGGGATAGGAAAGCTTTCCAACACCCGCTTGTAAAGACACGCACAGAAGTACACATACGTGCATCCACGCACAAAGAAATAACAACACAAAGACAGTTTGGGTCGAAACAAACCTAGTTAGGATATTGATTTCTGTCTGTCTCAACTCCCAGGAAATTAGTTGGTCTGTGACACAGGCCAGACAGAACTAATCACATTCAGAATATGGAGACTGATTGAATAAGGAAATGAACTACTGAATACAAAAATAATGAACATGACCTTTTTACACTAAAGAGCGTCAATACCATTATGCAAGGAATATGTGTGTGTGTGTGTCTGTGTGGTTCTATAGTGGGCTTTTAGGGCAACGAGTGTCCAACAATTATCTAGAGAACTGGGCACTGTGCAAAGTTGTCCTTTTGAAGGTTATCCTTTTGTCCGTTTCAGGACCCAAGGACATGCGGTGCTGCAGATGAGCGCTTTAAGATCCCTAAAAATAATTTGCCACCATTATTGAACAACTGATCTCACGCGACAGTGTGAAGTTGAAATGCTGCGTATTTCTCATTGTTGCTATCAACTGGAAATCCACAAATCCATTTTTCAGTGTATACTGTCATTTAGAAACAAATATGCTTCTCTTTTAACAGAGAACAAGTATCAAATTGAGACTACATACACAATGTTGGTGACAAGCTAGGTACTAAGCTAGGTATGTTTCCAGGCTGTGATATCAAAATATATTTGTGTACACCCTTCGACTGGTTAGCTCCTGCGATTCCAACACAGCAGTAGTCTAGTAGTTAGCTAGCTCATAGTACAATGTACTGGGTCAGTTTCTCCACGCTGGGCTCTAGACTGCGACCAAATTTACATTTATTCATTTAGCAGGCGCTTTTATCCAAAGCGACTTCCATCATCATAACAACAAGATAGCCCCAAACATTTCGGGTAGCCAAAACATGTGAAAAGCATACATTGTGAAAAACCAAATAAGTGCCAAAGGCCAGAACCACAAGAGCATCTAGTTAAACAAGTTACAATTAAACAACATGAACCTCAAAAGTGCACGAGTGTACCTGTAGAATAATATATTTCACAGCGAGTACAATAATCAGTTACAACTAACCAACAAGAGCAACAAGTCTCTCAATAACAGTCATTTGTGATCCTGGAGGAAACTAACATCAGGTCCAGTAAATCATCCCTAAGTACCGTTGTACTCCCGGAACAAGTGCGTCTTGAGCTTTTTCTTGAAGGTGGGGAGACAGTCAGTGTCTCTGATGGAGGTGGGGAGTTGATTCCATCATTTGGGAGCCAGACAGGAGAAGAGCTTGTCTTGGGACCGGGCGCTCTTGAGCGGTGGGACCACTAGACGGTTGTCAGAAGAAGACCGTAGGTGGCGGGTGGGGGTGTAAGGCTGGAGGAGAGACTTGATGTAGTCGGGTGCAGTCCCGTTCACCGCTGGGAAGGTCAGTACCAGGGTCTTGAATCTCATACGGGCCGTGATGGGAAGCCAGTGGAGGGAGATGAGGAGTGGGGTAACATGGGAGCGTCTGGATAGATTGAAGACCAGGCGGGCTGCTGTGTTCTGAATCCTCTGGAGAGGGCGGGTTGCGCATGCTGGGAGACCGGCGAGCAGCGAGTTGCAGTAGTCCAACTTGGAGAGGACAAGTGTTTGGACTAGCAGCTGGGTGGAATGCTCAGACAGGTATCTCCTGATCTTCCGGATGTTGTAGAGGGTGAATCTACACGACGGGAGACTGCAGCAATGTGGGATGTGAGGGACAGCTCCTCATTCATAGTTACCCCGAGGTTACCATGGATGACGCATTTTACTGACAATGATCGCTTCCAGTAAACCTTTTTTTAATGAGCCATTTTCCCCTAAATAAATGTCAAGCTTATTTACGTTTTTGGGGGCATATTTTCAGTTAGCAGATGGTACTGTTTGAATCATGATTCCATCTGAGATACTGAAGGTAACAAAGTTGTTAGAATAAGCTAAATAGCTTAATAAGAGACTTAATAGAAACTCATGTTCCACCATATCGAAGGCTTTATAGAAGTCTAAGAAGACAATGAAACTACCCTGTAAGATTAAATCTGAATAGTCAATAAGGTCTAACACCAATCGGATATTATTAGATATGTCCATTCCTCATGAAGCCAGATTGGGTCTCCTCAATAGCCCAACACTGCTTTCATTCTTTTTGCAAATATATTAGCTAATATTTTATAATCATTATTGAGCAGACAGATTACATGCCAATTATCGAGCAAAAGCAAGTCTTTCTTGGATTTAGGGATTAGTGTAATCAGACCTTGAGTCAAACTGGGAGGGAGAGCATTATTCGCAATGCTTTCAGAAAGATTCTAACAGAAAAGTGGCATTTTGTTGAGAAAAGGTTTTGTAAAACTCACTGGATATACCATCAGTCCCAGGAGACTTATTATTTTTAAGATGTTCAATAGAATAAATGATTTCTTCATCCATAATAGGGCCATCACACTGTTCCTTCTCAGCCTCCCCAAGTGATTTCACATCCCCCAGAGAGTCAAAGAACAGTGTTGAGGAAACCTCACAATACTTAAGAGTTATATAAATTACTGTAGAAGTTGCAACTAAAGTTAGAGATTAATTTGGAATCATATGTGACCATTAATATTCAATTGTTGAATAAAAATAAGATGAATTTTGTTCACCCTCCTCTATCCTCTTCTTCCTAGATCTGACAAAGGCTCCCTCTGCTCTGTTTGTCATCCAACTTATTTTGTAGCTTACATTGATCAGATTTGTTCTCCTCTGAGAGACTTTCAACAGGCTTTTGAACAAGAGAGGTGATCTGTGTAATTACACTTCTTCAGCTCTCCTTGTTTTGGAAACACTACTCCCATATTTTCTTAAATATTTTCCAACCTCATATTTGCAAAGCTCACAGTTATTACTGTATGAATTGTCAGTTATAGCTTTGTTTCAAAAATGTGTAATTAAATTGTGTATCTCCATCTTGACCACCTCATGTTTTAATACAGAGTTATTAAGCTTCCAGTAGGATGCTCTGCAAAGGCTATTGTCAGAGGCAAAAAGTTTAATGTTTCAATAACTCTATGATCAGTCAGGGGAGTGGCCAGGATGTACCTTGTTTATCAAAGCACCTAGACACCAGCCAAAAATCTATGCGTGATTGTCAGGAGCAAGTCTTATTACTCCATGTGAAAGACATGTCAGAAGGAAACTTTACTCTCCAAATATCTATTAAACCTGTCTGGACTGTCCCGGAGGCCATCTATCAATGAAATCATTCAGATAAATATTAAAATCCCCTCCTACAATAAGTAAAGCATTCGGGAACTTGGCTAGACAATGGAGAATACGCTTTTCTAAAGATTCCAGTAAGTGATAATTTTCAAGTTTGGAATTGTAACCATAAATGTTGGAAATAATTATGATAATGTTGTTACAGTTGATAACAAAGAAAATGACCAAAGGGTTCACAATCGGAGTGCAACATACTTCCATTTAAGTTATTCTTAGAGCAGGGTCGGACTGGGACCGAAAAACAGCCCGGGACATTGAAACACAGCATTTGCCGGGCGGGGTCAGCGGAGAGCTTTCAGCCTTCCAACGCATTTTCTGCAGGAAATGCACTTTCTAGTTCTACACGTCACTCTTAGTATTTTGAGTTGTAAATCAGCAGCAACAAATGTATCCTTTTAAATCTATGCAATCTTCGTATGAATTTTTATATAAAATATAGTTGTAAAAATGCCAGTAAAAAAACGGCCATTTGTACCCTCTCTTAATTATAATTCTTAATTTGACATTACCCTCTTATGGAAAGACATAACTAAATGCTAGTTTGATCAGGTTTCCCGGTTGTGCCATACGACGTTGTGTCCTTGGGCAAGGCACTTCACCCTACTTGCCTCGGGGGAATGTCCCTGTACTTACTGTAAGTCGCTCTGGATAAGAGCGTCTGCTAAATGACTAAATGTAAGTGTGGGTGAGGTACTGGGCTTATGAAGATATGAGAACTATGGGAGTGCAGTGCACACTTGATAGCAATGTACTATGCGACAAACATGTTAATGTAAAATCTTCCATTCCATTAGTGTCTTTTGATTAGTTAGCACGTGCATGTTTGTGTGTGTACAAATGTTATTATGTTCAGTTCTATATTCGTCCTTGTGCGTCAGAGAGGTGTTTAAACACCTGAGGCAAGCGTGACACACTTACCTGTTTAAGTCAGCTCTCTCCACAAGAGGTGTACATTAGGGAGAAAGAGAAGAGGGAGCGAGAGAATTTGAAAAGCGAACAACACAGCAAGGAGTTTTCATAGGACTTATTAGGGTCCGTTAAACATGCCCTTCAATAAATCAACTACCCCAGCGATTTGTGTCTGACCCTCTCTCCTTGTCCCTTTTCTCTGTTCGTTTTCCCATCAGATGCCATCCGTCTGGCCCCTTTACTGGCTGTCAAGGTTTGTCAGCATTACACTCCTTACTCACACTCCCCCCTCCCCATATTAACACACACACACACACACACAACTCTACAACACGGCTCTTCACTGTGATCTCTTCCTCTACGCCGTTTTATCTCGATGATCAATCTCCTGACCATCCTTTATGCAGCCCACCCTCCGAACGACCTCTCCCTCTCGCGCGCGCAAGACATTGATTCTGTCTACAGCAGACTCTTTTCGCCCTCTCTCTTCCCAACCTTTCAGTTGACCCAGATTCTTCCCTTGATGCTCATTAATTAATTAGCCGACAAAGGGTCCACCGCCCCAGGGGACTGTGGGAAAAAAACTTCACTAAGAACAGGTGGCCTGTATCCAGCGTGTGTTACATTTGTTAAACAACGCACACGCAGTGTTTTTCCTCAAAACACACCAACCTGGTTCATATCTACACTCTTTCATCCCCCCCCCCCCTCCCCACAGGATTTTAAGTCCACACCTCCTTCATAGCTCAAGGGTCTGTCTAACACCATGTTGCACAATGTCTCCCCCTATTGGAGAAAAAGACTACCATTCCTCCCCCCACGACCCGAACCAATGTAGCTCTCCTCCAAGAAGCCTCAATAGCAGACCGTAACCAAGCATAAACCTAT
Organism: Osmerus mordax; assembly: GCF_038355195.1. Taxonomy (NCBI): domain Eukaryota; kingdom Metazoa; phylum Chordata; class Actinopteri; order Osmeriformes; family Osmeridae; genus Osmerus; species Osmerus mordax. Next base: position 3,544,575 of record NC_090063.1, on the reverse strand, counting down.
TGTATGGGGACCGAGTTGTAGAAAGAAAATAGCTGAAACATGATCACTAAAAGTGGCTTATTAGTTAGTTTATTAGTTTTACACTGAGGTTATCAAAAACATGACAAATCGAACAATACTGTACATATGGACGCAAAAGTACATAATTACAAGATAATTGGCAAACAGGCGACGCCGGAAGTGTAACCGAACAGCAGTATTTGTTCAAGGCACTACAGCCGGGTGTTAGATGTAGACTGTAAAAAGTTTCAGTCACGTAAGGCTTTGAGAACACTCATCATAGTTTTGCATTCGTTACATAAAAGCACTTTCCATTTCCGTAATGAGCAACACTCTCGAGGATCGTCCATCTTGGGGCGGCAATCCACTCGGCCCTGCACGTTGGACACCGCACAAAACAATGAGTCAGACCAAAACATTGGCCGAAATCGCGCAATCAATCATCGATCGATCAATTTAATCAACTGGAAAATTCATATGCCACACTTAATACCTATTGGAGAATGGTTTAATTAACGCAAGCCTTTTTTCCTCTCCTCTTACAATAATCTAGATATATTGATCTCGTGCTCATCCACTGTTGTGTCCGGTTAAGGCTCGTCGTGATAGCATATTAACTGTGCTAGACACCGCTGGTGGGGTAGTGTACAAAAATGCATGATGCACACAATTAGACAAGATAAAGTCATCATAAGAATTACATGGGTGGGCTTCATAGTGGTTAGTATGCAAGCCTACACAGCAAATGCCACATACAAATAGAAAAGTCGAAAAGTCGAACACGCATATTAGTCAAATCACCTATTAGCATCAAGCTGGAAAAGATTGTCCAGCATGGTTTGTGAGAGGGAATAATACATAGCCTGTTTGGCTCAAGACAAGGGTGCAAGCCAGTTTGGAGGGTAGTGTGTGTTCCTGCCACCGTGTCTCATCAGTGTACGCCCGATACGATCCGCAGGGTACGGAGCGGAAACCCAGAGGGCTTTCGTGTTACTTCCTCCGTGTCGTTGGCACACGGGGCATGTCTGAACCATGTCTCCATGCCGACGCCCGTGACCAGGGAGTGGAACGCGATTTAACGCACACGGATGGTTTCATGCCAGTGTGCGCGTCTGTGTGTGTGTGTGTGAGGTAGCATCAGCCAGCCGTTATAGAAACACCGCCACAAACCCCTTAAAGTCTCCCACCTCAATGCAGACATCTCACAAAGTGTGATTCAGACTACAAAAAATAAGAACCCATCTGATTGCAATGCTTCTGCCTAAAAAAATACTAGGAAAATACGCAGCAAGAGGCAGATCTAAAGAACCAAGGGTGTGTGCAGGACGCCGTCCCCGTTTTTTTTTTGGGGGGGGGGTTGCGTAAAAGGCACCGTCCGTGTTTCGGGATTGCCGTCGCCTGCTAGAGGCTCGTATTGTTCTGGTGGACGTCGCCGCAACTCGGCCTGCGGATGCCTGCGGCCGGCGGCTCTGCCGTCTGCTCCGTCGTCACAGAGCTTCCTGGCTCGGAGGGAGGGGCTGCAGGTGGGCGGACGCGGGGGAGGAAGAGGGACCCCTGTCGGTCACGACGGGGGGAGGCTGGTGTCCCCTGCGGCTCTCCAGGTCCTCGTCCTGAGGGAGAGGACGGAGCGGGTGAGTCGTGGAATGGAGACAGTAGAGAAGGAGGAGAGAGAGAGAGAATGTGAGCGGAGGCGATAACGCCAAACAAACGGGGAAGAAACGACCCCGACCGGCGCCCGGGGCCGGGCGAGCTCCGCACCGTGTCTGCAGTCTCCTCCCCCGTAGTGTGCCCCCCGTAGTGACTGGACACCTCCAGGTCCGAGTAGGCGCTCTCCATCGCCTCGTCCTCGTAGTCAGTGTGGTAGTCTGACTCTTCTGGGGCGAGAGAACGAGGGAGGGAGGGGGGGGGGGGGGGGGAGTGAGATGAGAGAAAGATGAGTGGGGGGGGGGTGAGGGTGTGGAGAGAGGGAGTGGGTGTGTTGAAAGAGTGATGGAGGAGGGGGCATGCGTTGTAATCGCACGGAGTGAGGAATGGAGTGAGGGTGGTGGAGAGAGAGAGGGAGAGAAGCGCAAGACAGACGTCTGCTCAGACTCTCTCTCCTCATTCTCCTCCACTAGGAGAATGAGGAGAGAGAGTCTGAGTTATAGGAACCATATCGAAACGCCACAGTAGCATATTAATCATCATTTACCAAAACCACTTCCTGTGCTCTCAAACTGATCGTCACACTAATGGAACCTGACAGCATAAAGCGTGGTGTCTTAGTAAATCCAAACAATAGAAGAAGAAAGCGCACGCACGGAAGAGCCCAGAGCAGTAAAGACAAGATGAAAAAAAAAAAGATAATTTATCTCCAGTTCGGGGAGGAGGAGGGGCAGAATATCTCCACGCGGGGAAAGAGGGACGGGAAAGACAGAGTGCAAGAGACAGACTAGAGAGAAAGAAAATGGACAAACAAAGAGGCTAGAGGGAAAGAGATCAGAAGAGCAGTAGGCTGAGTGTATTCCTCCTCCAGCTGTGTTGGCTTAAGGAAGGTAAACAGCCAACGGCTAACAGCTAGCAACTGAGCGAGGCTACAGGCAGCCTCATGCTGCCTTCAACTGTTCCAGTTGCAAAGGAACCCTGGGGCCAGACGGGGGGGGGGGCTGTGAGACCGGCCGTGACCGGACCACAAGGAGAGGAGAGGTCGGCTACGTTGGTGAGTCTCACCGTCCACCAGGGCAGGTTTGACCTGTTCGATGCGTGACACGATCTCCGCCAGGTCCGTGAAGGAGGCATTGGGACAAGTCACCACCTGCAGGGACAGGGGGGACACGTTCAGTGGGCATCACGCACACAACCACAGAAACTCGGGGCTCTGTATAAAAAGGGAATGGCATCCGTGGATCGCCGACAGAGTCCTGTTCCGTTTCCTCCTGCCTCCCTACATTGTTGCTCTGTGTGTTGTGGAACTCCTCCTGGTGTCTGTCTTTCAGCATCTTCTCCACCACTCCACTACGTTTCCAAACGTCAAACACTGTCTTCCCGTGCTGGTAGCCCACCTCCTGCAGGACACACACACACACACACACACAAATACCCGCACACACACACACGACATCAAAAGGTCAAACGAAGACAGAGAGAGATAACGAAGCCGAGCAGGACAGCAACTCAGCCATCGGTCACGGGGGCCCACTCACCGCTATCTCGTCAAACTTGCCAAACTCCAGCGTGCGGTAGCGGTCGATGGGCGGCCGGATGTACTCGCAGTAGTCGCTGCTCTTCACCACCTCCAGCTGGCGGACGCAGCACACGTAGGCCAGGCGGGTCTGGATCTCGGCCATGTTCAACACCTGGGGGGGGGAGAGAGGGGAGAGGGTGCCATGACACCTGGGTCAGCGTGGTCTTAGGAGAAGCCCCCCGTGCACCGAACACAAAAGTACTTTCGTGTGTTCTCAGGTTCCACCAGGGGGCTAGTCCTGCGTGTTCGGCCCCACGCCGTCTCGCGGGAGGTGCTTTTCCCGCTCTCCCTTCGGCCGATCCCTTTCCTCCCCCTCCTCACCTTCACTTTCTCTGCCAGGGGGTTGAGGCGTTTCCATAGCAGCCACCAGCCGGACAGCGAGTCGCCGTAGTTGGTGAGGTTGGTCTCGTCCTGGCTGCCCACGTCGATGGCGATCACCACCTTGGCACCCATGGAGCGGGCCACATCGGCTAGAGGACGGAGGGGGAGGGGCTTAGTGTAAGTGACACCAAGTAGTCATTTGGGTTAGGGCACTCCGCGCGCGCCTGTGTGTGTGTCAGACCTGGCAGGTTGTTGATGTAGCCCCCGTCCATGAGCAGGTGTCCATCTTTGGGGTCGCAGAGGGGGGGAAGGTACCCCGACAAGGACATGCTCGCCCGCACATACCTCCACAGAGACCCTTGGGGGGGTAGAGAGATTAACAGAGCACAAAGACGTTGGAAAGACGGACAGGAAAGAGGAAAAGGGAGAGAGTGAGAGAAAAGGCTGGATGTGAAAACGAAGAGTGAGGATCAGACCAGATAGAGATGTGCAGTCAACTCCAGAATAATCAATGACGGAACTATTTTTCTCAGAATGAAATTACATCAACTAAAAAGGTTGGATGGTTCTCATTTTTCCAGTGTGACATTAAGCTAACTTACCAAAAGTTGATGCATTTAATTTGACTTCATTTACTTTCTACCCATCTTTACCAGGGGTGCCAATCATTCTAGAGTTGACTGTACACAGAGAGAGAGACGGTGTGTACCATCAGTGTGCACCCTCATGGAAGACGCAGTGATGTCCGTTGTGATGTTGAAGTAAGGGATCCACAGGTCCTGTACAGACATTCATGGACCAACATTAACGACACAGACAATATCTTCTGTATTTAGCAGGGCAAATAACCACGTCATTGTGACCCGTTTGTTACATCGAGTATGTCATATGCCATATACAAGGCTAAACAGCTGAACATGCACGCTAATAAACTGTGGCTCTCGATGATTCGGGAGTCGGTCTGAGGCCTCGAAGCCTGGTGTCTCTCACCTCGATCTGCTTGCCCTTGAAGACGTTGGCGATGCTGGAGTTGAAGGCGGCGCCCGAGAACATGGAGGTGATGGGGTAGGTCAGGTCAAGAACCTTCTTGAACACTGACGTCATCTCCTACAGGACACGCGCATGCACACAAACGTCACTTTCTACAGTACACACACACACGCCTAAAGGGCGCGCGCGCACGCACGCACACACGCACGCACGCACGCACACACACACACCTCTTCCAAGAGGACACACACATCCTATAGGACCACACAGGTGCGGTGCGGGTGTCTCACCATGGCCCACTCTCTGGCCCTCATCCTCATGCGGCTGTGACTGCGGTCCTCGGCGTACAGCGCCCCCATCAGGGAGCCGATGGACGTGCCCCCCACCAGGTCCACGGGGATGCCCGCCTCGCTGAGGGCACGCAGGATGCCCACCTGAGAGCAGCCCCTGTGAAGAGACACGACAGAGGGGGGGGGGGGCAGTTAGATTAGACAGGGAGACGGGTTAGGGATAAGTGAAGGCATGAGAGAGAGAGAGAGAGAGAGAGAGAGAGAGAGAGAGAGAGAGAGAGAGAGGTGAGAGAAATACAGAGGGGAAAAAAGAAAAGAAAGCAAAAGACGACAATATGAGATCCTATACATCACTTCGGTCTCTCCAGTGAAACGTCACCACACAAACACAAGGTGTGACACCAGCCTCTCTGTCCTTCGAGATGGAGGAATGTGATGGTGATGGAGTTCAGGACACACAACTGAGCATCCACATCCCTGCTCTCAAAGCAGGTGGTTTCAACTCGAAGGCCTGGTTCACATTATTGGGCATTTTCACAGACTATGCATGAACTTTTAAACGCGGTCGACTGTGTACGACAGAGTTTGAATGCTTTGTTTTCCACATAGCCGTGGGCGGGTTTTACCCGTCTGTGATACGGACGTAAGAGTTGAGAAAAGCTCAACTCTTGGGGCTGTACGGATGCGTATGACCAATCAAAGCACAGCCGTTTCACAACTCCTGCACAGTAGCCCATCAGTATGTAGAGCAATTGGTTTTAGCCCATCCTCTGCAGACAGGTCCTTAAACACACGCAATAATGTGAACCTACTGTAAGGCATACGTGTGTGTGTGTGTGTTTCCTAATTTGACAGCACACCACAGTTTGAAAAGACAAACACCACGACACAGTTATGTTTTAGGAAAGATACGATATAAGATATGCAACATTAAGCACAGGGAAACACGGCTAAAGCATGGGCAGAGTTAGAGTGGGAAGTGGAGGAGGAAGAGACGGGAGTAACCAACCTTCGGCCATCTTGAACACACACACACACACAGGATGGACGGAGAGGGAGAAGAGACAAATGAGAAGAACAAAATGAGGAAAAGAGAAGGTGGAAAAGTGAAGTGAGGTTTCTGTGCGCGCGTGGCAACGGGAGTTTAGAACACGCATTAGGACAAACCTCATTTTGACTACCACATTTGAAGCATCGAAACATCTCATCCGTCAAAGTGCAACCTTCCGCCTTCCCTCCAACATCGAAATACTTTCTAAGTCGGTTTCTTATACTTGCGCAATATCTGAACATCAGACCTAGAGATGGGAAGGGAAGGAGGTATTTCGGAGTCTTCCGGGGGAGCAGAATGTCGAAACCCCTGGCTATCGGGTGACGATGACTCTGCGCGGTGTCAGAGGTTACGGGGTTCAAAAGGTGAGAGGAGGCTACCTGGCCCCTCCCCCTCCGAGGATGAGGGCGATGGCGTTGCCGGTGAGAACGCGGGCCAGGCGGGAGAAGTCGGAGTGGCGGTCCGCCTCCTTCTGGAACACCCGCTGGTACATCTCTATCTGGAAAGGGGGGGGGGGGGAGGAGTAGCGGAGAGGAAGAACACATGGGAGAGACAGATAAGGAGGTCGAAGGTGAGGAAGGGGGCATATCAAAAATGAAGAATAATCAAAACACCCCGACTCCGCCTCATTCCGCGTGCGTGTTTGGGATCCTGACCTCGGCGCTCACCGCTCAAACGCCGTTCATGCACTCCAGGTTCTGAACTACCTACTGTGCACTATTTGACACAGCTTCGGACGAAAGCGTCCGCTAAAATGAATAGAGGCTGGATGTGAAACGCGTCTGCGTGTGTGTGTGTGTACCAGCTTGGGCAGGCTCCTCTTGGAGAAGACCCTGCGCGGGCAGGACAGGTGCAGGTGTCTGGAGATCCAGCTCCTCATGTTGAGCCACTCCACCGTGTCCTTGGGCGGGGGCCCGTCCTCCCTGTGCAGCAGCACCAGCTGCTTCTGGGCGCGCACCGCGCTGCCCTCCAGCATGCGCTCCAGCTGGGGGGCAAGAGGGGGGGGGGGGGGTCAGCAAGGTCGCGGTAGTAAGGGGCATACCCTCTGCTGTGGTTTCTGACGGCGTTCGAATCTAGGTTATTTACCGGAGGCCTGCAGGGTCTCAGAAGGTAGGGAAGAAAGGGGTAGAGAGAGAGGGAGGGAAAGAAGGAGCGAGAGATGAGGCCGAAGGATCTCATCAACGCTCATGCCGTGCTTAAACACATATGGATCCATCTCGACAGGGCCGTCTTTGGATGAGTTTTTTTTCACATGATTGCTTCTTTATCATTCTCTTACCCGCCTACTTGAGTTTAAACGCCGTTCTTAGTCGTTCAGCCCATTAAGCTCGTTCAAGCACAGAGCAAACCTAATGATCCAGACAGACTTATCACACGTCGAACACCTTGGTCCTCCTCCGCTGCGCTAATACACCAACCTCTCCTTTGAATGACCTGGGCTGTTTACTGCTGCCATTTTTGGTAGAAGCTGTCAGGTGAGGCAGAGGCTGTCGTGTGAGGTGAGGCAGAAGCTCTTCATCTACTGCTGTCTCTGAGGTCTTACTTCTATACACAACAGCTGCTGAAATGCACTTAAGAGGCAGCAAGCAATACCCTTATAACTTCAGAAGGACACATACCACTGAGTCCACAGGGTTTAGGGTATATGCACTCATTCAGAGATCCTCTGAGCATTCGGGGGAGCAGTCTATTTTGTAAAGGCCCAGTAAAGTGGCCCTCCCACATTCTGTTTTAAGGAGTCACAAACACAAACTCATCTTTTTTCGTCTTCCATCAATGCTCCCTATCCCTCCTCCAGCTCCATACACCCCCCCCCCCCCCATAAATTCTCCTCCCCCTTCCAAAGCTCCTCCCACCTCCCCTCCTCACCTCGCCCACGGCCGGGTCCTGCTCGCCCAGGCCCACGATGATGATGCTGTCGGCCTGGCGGATGCAGCGCTGCGTCCAGGGCGTGAGGGTGGAGTCGGTCTGGTAGAGCACGATGCGGTGAATGTCCTCCTGCTGGCCCAGCCAACTGGACAGGCGGTACTCATGAACACTTGAGGGAGGGAGGGATTATGAGATAGAAAAAAAAAAATAGAAAAAAAAAAGAGGAACACGAGAGAGAGAGACAGACAAGGAGACGAGAGAGGAAAAAGCGAGGGAGGAACCAACAGAAGGGTGTGAAGGGAGGGAGGAACAGAGAGGGGAGGGTGAGGACAGCGACACAGAGAACAAGTTAAAGGAAGGTGCCGTCAGACGCGTCATCACTTCCGAGGAGGTTAGCGGAGGCGAGGTCGTCACTTCTCCTGCCATTGCCTAGCTACCTGTCCAGCGCGGCGGCTCCGAGGCGCTGTTTGATGATGTCACTCGTCAGGAGGAGAGTAGGACCTGTGAAGGATGTCACAGCGAGTCACACACACACACCCCCACAAACCTCAATAGATTGAAGGAATGACGCAGGCCACAGGACAGATTCTCAGCACCCGCGATGCAGAGGACAATATATCCAGCCAAGGTCAGAGGCTATGGAGATCATTAATTCCGGTTTCAGTTGTGGGTATAAATCATATGGCCAGACATCGAGGTATATCAAATAAAAAATATTTATATAAAAAAAAAAAAAAAAAAAAAACTGACCACCAGTCTATCAAGACAGCTGGAAGATGGCGGGTCAGCTCTTTAGACAACCTTGAAATGAAAGTGATAGAGAGGGTGTGTGTTTGTGCACATACACACTGTGTGCTAGGTATTTGTGTGATCATTGTTTTGTGGCGACCTAGGAGCCAGGACACAGCAGATAGCAGAGCAACACTGCAGGCAGGGCTCCAGGCCAGCTCTGGGACAGGGGATCCAGGCAGGCAGGGCTCCAGGCCAGCTCTGGGACAGGGGATCCAGGCAGGCAGGGCTCCAGGCCAGCTCTGGGACAGGGGATCCAGGCAGGCAGGGCTCCAGGCCAGCTCTGGGACAGGGGATCCAGGCCGGACTGCAATTACCGGCTCCCCAGTCAGCTAACTAGGAGCTCAGCTACGCGTTGTCGGTTGATTGAAGAGCAGCACAGTATAACAGTTGTCCAGCACAAGACTTGGAGGGCATGTATGAATTCTATCCTGTTCTGTTCTCTGTTACCAGGCCTAGATCTATCCCAGCAGAATAATCCCCTCGTTTGAGGACAAACTTGTAGTTAACCCGGTTTTTGAAGCCTTTTTGTTAATAACTGCCCTTCCGTGGGCTTACCCTGTTCCTGGTTGTGTGTCTCTCCTAGGATGTGCGAGGTCAAATCCCTATGTGTCTGTTTGTAAATGTTCAGTATTTGTGTGTTCATATCACTGTCATATAATGCCGATTTGGTCATGCAAACATCTAAAGGGGAACACTCCGGGTATTTGATCTTTTTCGTGACATATCAGGTGACATATCAGGTGGGATATTGAAAGGTTCACCATGGAGTACGCGGCGCAAATTACGGGCGCGTCTGGAAGTGTCAAATTACCTCTCAACAGCGACTTAATGCAGCAATTGAAAAAAACCCACTTTGAATAAAGGTCAATCAAGCACATTCACTTGTAGCGCCATCTGTGTCAGTCGCAGGGGTTTCTTTTGCGTAAAACACTCCAAGCCGTTTGCAAGGGGAAGGCATACATCACTCGTGTCTACTGTGTGCAATTACCTTGCACGTGAATATTTCAACATTCCAGAATTGATCGCTTCCCGTCTTCCAGCTCTGAACGGTGGGCTGAGAGGAGACGGTAAACATCCATCCAAGACCTGCCTCATCACGCCACACTGTACGTCGCCCTCCTCCGAGATGTTACGCATCAACCAACGCTGTCAACACCCCAAGGTGCGCGAGAGAGAACATTTGGCTCCACGCAAACGCCTTTCAAATCGGGCGAGGGGGCACGACAATAGTCGTTCCTCTGCGGAATGATGCGTTCTGTACAATACTGGCAGGCCTGAATGCCAATCGCAACTGTACAAAAGGAGACGCTGCAGGGCCGTGGCAATGTGATTGGAGAGCTCTTCGTCCAGAGCTGGAAGACAGGAATTGGGTCGGTGGGGAAACGACCAGCGCATAATATCCACATCATGGCATACAGGGACCATTTGGCCAAAATGCTGCTGCCTACTTGGTAAGTGAATGCCCATGGAAGTCATGATTAGAAAAGCACGTGGGAAACACTGTGGGCACAGTACATACCTCAGGTACTAGATGTCCCTGCCGCCATCGCTACAGGCTCCATTCGAGGTCATTGAACCTGGCTTTGCATTGCTTAGGTGTTCTTGAGACTCCAGGCTAAGATGCACTGACAAGCCGATTGTCAAATCCTCTTATATTAGTTCTACACTTAGCCATCCATGGGGTGTCTGCATACATTACGCATATATATATATATATATATATATATATATGTCAGGGAACTTTCATCTAAGCCTTGTGAATTTAGTTCCTTCCACTGCGTTGTTACCCGAAATGTTTTACACGACTCCTGTTTGAACCGGCCATCGCTTGCTTGTTTAGAGGCACTTGCCAAATGACCAAACTATTTATATGATTCCACCTGATGTAGCCGGTCTCACCGACATCCATATAAATTGTGTAAACAAGATACTAAATGTTTACCCAGAGTGCTAGACTGGGCCCTTGAGTGTTTGACAATAGCTGTATCAACGTTTCAGCCTGTGTGTGTGTGTGTGTGCGCGCGTGTGTGTACCGATGGCGATGAGCGCGTGCTGCAGCTCCAGGGTGAAGGCGGTTAAGGGGACTTCCTCAGACACGGGCAGAACTGTGACGGTGGACAGGTTGGAGGCCGGGTTCCCTGCATCCCACTTACTGCCTGGTGTGTGTAGGGCTAGGCTACGGGCTGGAGACACACACGTTACAAAGTGACCATTTTTTTCAGTACAAACTTGAAATGAAAAACCAAGACCCAGGCGCACACCTGTCAGAGGGCCGTTGACTTGCTGAAGGATTTTCTGCCCAAGGAGGTGGATCAATCTCGTGACCACCTGAATAAAAAAAAATACAATAAATAAATACAGTTTGCATCTTTTAAAATGTCTTGATCTGTGTGTGTGTGTGTGTGTGTGTGTACCTGAGGGAACTTCCTCTTGATGGAGCTGAGCGCTCCCTCCGGGAGCTTGGCCAGTTCAGAGTCTCGTACAGCGTGCACGGTAGTCGCCCTGTTCTGATGGGTCAACGCCTCCACCTGGGCGGGCACACGTTACACAACCAGTGTCAGATTGGTTGACCACTGCCAATCATTGACCTACCTGCTCAGCACACAACATGTAATACTAATAACTGGACATTATTCAACATGCACAGAAACGGGGGTTTGATCTTTTCAGAGATTGTTAAGGATATATTCCGGCTTTCACTTACAAAATGACAAGTTCGAATCTTTAGGGGGAAAAAGAGACCCTAAAAACAATGTGTTCCCTCCCCGAGAAACACGGCTCAAGTGTGACACAACTGACAAAAGCGCGTCAAGACTAACCAGCCTGGTCATCATTTGTACCTGTCCTGTCCCCTTGGAGTCTTCTCCTGGGTGTCTATTTCAGGCAGCCATGGCAGCCGTAGAACTAGCGACCTTTCTTATCAGAGCGATCAGCTCTCTAATGAGCCGCAGCTGCTGACGCACACAGGCTAATCCTGTCTCCAAGCACCCGTCGCCCTGACGAGCCTCTCGCCGCCCGTCCCCACGGACACCGTAGCTACGGCTCCCCCGCTCACCAGCCCGTAACCATGGCATCGGCTCGGCCCCGGGTATTCTTAGCAGCGTGGTCGGAGAGGTGGGCGTACGTCGGATGACGGGGCGGGCGATTAGGCGTGGCGGCGGAGGGGGGGGTTAACTAACACAGATTGATCCTTCGGTGGTCTACACACACACACACACTTCTGGAGACAGGGCTGGAAATAGCCTAGACTGTGGGCTTAAGCATGATCCTGGGGCTACAGTGAGCACTGATGAACAGGGGTTTGCTTTCCTCAACGATCGATAACCAAACTAGAGATTCTAAGATTCTGGAAAAGTCAGACTTGGTTTGTTTTTCCCGACGACCACTGCACCTCCACAACTCCTAACACAGGCTTCGAGCGAGCGAGCGAGAGAGCGAGAGAGAGAGAGGGGGGGGGGGGGGGGAGGGGGGGGGGGGGGGAGGGAGTGGAGGTTTGCTTTGAAGTCTCAAAGCGAGAGAGGGAGACGTGACGTGTGACCCTCGACCCTTACCACCCCTATGAGGTCACCGCGGCCGTACTCTCCGGTCAGCTCCTTCTTGCCGTCCTCCTTCAGGATGACGGAGCGCAGGCGACCGCTCAGAACGATGTAGGTGCTGTCCGACTTGTCCCCCTGTCTGGAGGGAGGAGGGGGGGGGGGGGGTTACGGCCACGTTAGCTCAGTGTTTCTGCAACGTTGCCACACTTGTTTCAGCACTGGCTCACTCATGCCCAGATCTAGGTGTATATACTGGATAATCCCATTGTAGTTACAGGCAATACAAATGTCTTTCATTGTCATGTTTAGATGGTCTTTTTGCATTGTGTAAATGTAAATATGTACGTTTTGGTCTGATTAAACGTGAATTTACAATAAAACGAAATGAGAGAATGAGAGTAAGAGTGAGACAGAGAAACTGATTGTATGCGTTCGTGTGTCTGTGTGTGTCTGTGTACCTGTAGACGGCCCGGCCGGCCTCCACAGCCATCCAGTCGAGGGCGAAGTCGATCTGCCTGACGAAGGAGGACATCCTGCGCACCACGGTGTGAGCCACGTTCAGCACCACCGTGGGCTCCACGCGCATGATCCTGCACAGAGCACACGCTCAGTCACATGATCCTGCACAGAGCACACGCTCAGTCACATGATCCTGCACAGAGCGCACGCTCAGTCACATGATCCTGCACAGAGCGCACGCTCAGTCACATGATCCTGCACAGAGCGCACGCTCAGTCACATGATCCTGCACAGAGCGCACGCTCAGTCACATGATCCTGCACAGAGCACACGCTCAGTCACATGATCCTGCACAGAGCACACGCTCAGTCACATGATCCTGCGCAGAGCACACGCTCAGTCACATGATCCTGCGCAGAGCACACGCTCAGTCACATGATCCAAGCAGGTGTCACTGGGCTGCTTTGTAGAAGTCTTGTAGATGGACGACATTCCTCCTCCCCCCCCCCCCCCCCCCCCCCCCACACACACACGCACAAAACTCAGATAAAAACAAAACAAAAAAAACAATTGAAACTGACTCATAGAAGTGGGTCTTGGAGATGGACAGGAAGCTGCAGTCGCGGTGGGCTCGGACGGTGAAGATGAGGGGCTCCCCCGTGAGCACGGCCAGCTGGCCCACCAGCTCCCCCGGGTGGGTGAGGAACAGGCAGGTGTCCTCCTCGCGGTCGATCATGCGCTGGTACACGTGGAGCAGGCCCGAGATCACAAACTGGATGCTCACTTCCTGCAGCCCGCATGAATCAAGACAAGACAGACATGTTGGACGCACGCGCATGGGAACAAATGCAAAACACGCCCAGAGACGTGATCGTTTTCCTTCCATGTTGATCGATAGTATCTACGGTGGTAACAGGATGAGGAGGCGTGGCCTGACCTGGTCTCCCTGGCGAGCGACCACTGAGCCCGCCTTCACCTGGTGGAGGGTCACCCTGCCCTCCAACAGACTGGGGTTCTGACACACACAGAGAAACACAACACAGGCAAGAGTGAGCAAACGATGATACATTCACGCCATCAGAAACCCTCCACTCCTCTCCTCCTTCCCTCCCCTGTCTTTCTGTCTATCTCTCTGCCTGTCTCTCTCTCTCTCTCTGTGTGCCTGTCTCACCTGAAGCTGGAAAATACATATATTTGTTAATATATACGCTCAACACAGGGGGTCTGAAAGGGTGGGTTTTAGATAGGTACGACGACAGCATGACGGCAGTTATGGGAGGAGATTGGATATACATGGGTGAAAGCAGTTGACCATAGGATAAGTGCCGCAAGGCTAGATAGAATACATATTAGCAGAGCGCTAGAGAGCAAGGACATGGACGGCCCCACCTCTTTTCTTTTTCCACTTACGGTGGATGTGATGTAACTGGTGGCGAGCTGGCAGTTTTGACCGCTCAATAACGATACTTGTGTGTGTGTGTGTGTGTCTCACCTGCAGCTGGAAGATGCCCAGCAGGTCCTTCTTGGCGGCCTGGAAGATGGCGCTGACCTTGCTGGGATGGACCGGGTCACAGCGGCCCCCACCCTCTGTGTAGTGGTAGACCGCCGAGGGCGTCTGCTGCATGGTCACGCTCTTCTTCAGGATGGACTGGAGGACAGGGGAGTAAATGGGGAGCAATAGCGGAGAGATGGACGAGAGACACAGAACAAGACGAGGGAAGAAAGGAGAGAAGAAGAAAGAGATCAAGGGGGCGAGGGGGCGTCGACGGCGCCCTAACCTTGTATGTGACGGGACTGGTGGAGAGCTCCTCCACGGTGACCCTGGCTCTCTCGTACGCCATGTTCAAGTCGTTCCCTGTCAGACGGAGAAGGGCGAGCGAGGTTCATCAGCATGTAAGTTGTGGGAAGGGGGGGGGGTGGGTCAAGGCCCACTGCAGCACAGATTTAGTGGTCCAGAGAGAGGCCGACCTGTGTCGATGGGCAGGGAGATGGAGCGGGCCTTCCTGTGAGTGTGTGCTTGGCTGTCTTTGCCACCCTCTGAAAAGATGACACAGGACCTTGTTAGGAATAAGTTGTTTTTGCGTACGTAGAGTTAGAGCTCATTTTGAATTTGCCTTCATTTGAGGCTTTTCAGAAACTTTAACTCACCATCTAACTTTTTTTTATTTATATATATACACATCGCTGTACTTCCATGGTCTGTGTGTGTGTGTGTGTGTGTGTGTGTGTGTGTGTGTGTGAGAAACCTGGTTCTGTGGAGTGGGTCTCGACAGCATCTTCCTGAAAATGAGGTCGGCGTGGCGACCTGGCCGGACTCCCCTCTCCGAGAACGCTAGCGACCGCGACCAAAGGGACTGCCTGTCGCTCCTGACAACAGATTTTTCAACACACAACAATCGTTCAACACAAAATGTATATGGTTGTTTAGTAGGCCAATAGTTTGAAATTTCTATTAACTTTCTTCAACACACTGCTCTGCCCTCTAGTGGAGAGAACTTAGAACTGCAACCATTTAATAATAAAAATATAAATACTGATGTGAATTTGGCATTTATATTGCTAACAGCACCAATAAATCGTGGTTTAGGAGACAGGACTGCCAGAATGTTTTCTAATTGTAATAATATTGTAGTGCAACAGGTTAAACTGTACTTAATTGATAACTGAATGAATGGGAGGGATGAAATGCCTTCTAGGTGTTCTCTATAGGAAAGAGTGATACAGCGTGTTCCTTGACAACCAGGGGCAAGTGCCTCTTATTAGAGTTACTGTCCTTCGTATCACTCAAAGATGGGTTGTGAGGCATGGCTTTCATTTTCACAGAGTTTTACGGGCACTGTGTGGAGGATAGAGTTATGAAGCTGTGCTTAATGTTGTGTGAAATTAGTTTGGGAGTGTGTGTGTGTGTGTGTGTGTGTCAAAACAGGCCCCCTACCGGGTTAAAGAGCTCAGTGGTCAGGCCCAGGTAGTTATGCAACGCCAGGAAGGTCACCCTCTGCAGGCGCACCATGATTATCTGGAACACACACGCACGCATTGTATTCCTGAAAGTCTCGCACAAGAACAATCAGTGGTCCTCAACCCTGGACCCCCTCTCCTGCGTATTTTAGATGATTCTTTCTTCTAATCAATTCATTTGAATCAGAAAACATCTCAAACACGCAGGGCGAGGGGGTTCCCGAGAGGACCAAGGTTGAGAACCACTGGACTAAATTAACAGTGAATCAAGTGTTTCAGTCCAAAAACATAACCTTGGAATGGACACCAAAAAATCCGGCGCTTTCCACATTTCGGCGGCTCGGGTCGGGGGGGTCGTACCTGGATGACGCGCACCAGGGTCTCGGGGTATTTCTCGAACACGGACTGGAAGGCGGAGGCGGGCAGCCGCAGGATGGTGGAGCGGGAGGCAGCCCGTGCCGACACCGTCTTGTAGGGCGCAGGGTAACCCTGAGCGATGCGGGGATGCCAGTCAGACAGGAAGCCAAGGAGAACCAGGCTACATGCCGGAAAACTAGCGGTTCTTAAAGTGTGGGGCGCGACCCTTGGGCGACGCCGTCGTCTTTGGAAGATCGACAAGGATTGCATAACGGTAGATGGACGCGTAAGGTAGATGAGAGTAGTCCGACGATGGCAATTCCCAGGCACAGGTCATCAATAAACAGACAGACATCGAAACACGAGAAAGAAGGAAGGACAGGGAGGGGGAGAGAGGAGGGTTGGACAGAGAGAGTGCGCTGGCAGAAATGGCCTGCTTATTTCCATGTCAAATAGTCATTTTACATATGAACAATTGTTTCCTTGAAACCGCAGTCTAGTTGTATCATAAAGAGAACAAGCGAGAGACTAGAAAGTGTCAATATGATAGATTTTCCCAAGAATAGATCGTTGGCAGGATCTTCCTTTCGCTCTCTCTGTAAGGGAGGGGGGAAGGAAGTCAGAATGATACCTCCAATTAAGGAACTAGAGACCCACAGAATCTAAGCATGGAAAGGTTACATGAGGAGAGCTGGTCCCGGAATAGATTTCTGTATCAGAAAAGAACAAATGATAGGGAGGTGAAGATCAGCTGTTGAAATTCATTGGCGGAGGGAAATGTTTCGCAATACTTCAGCTATATAAAGGATCTCATATGAAATGATACAAGCTTCAGCCTGCTTCTGTATTTGCGTCTGCTTTGCCGCACACCAATTGGAACTCGCTTCAAGCTTAAAATAAAATAAAAAAATGTTCAATTCAAAAGAGCGTTTGCGTTTCCTTGGAGGGACAGGGAAGATGACAATATATATATATATATAGCTCATATTGTCATCTTCCCTTTCTCATTCTAGCTCTCTATCAGTGATGTTAATGATGATCATTAATTGATTAATTGCCGTTTTTGACCGGTGAAAAATGACAACATTTGCCTTGTTGGGTGTGCTAGCCTTTGGCACGGCACACCACCCTGCAGCACAAACAATTAAAAGAAACAGAATAGGAGTTTGTTAGCTAGCAAGGGACAATATTGTCATCTTCCCTGTCCCTCCAACTCGTTCCTTGCTAGCTCAGCTCCCGGGTGGTGTGCCGTGCCAAAGGCTAGCACACCCAACAAGGCAAATGTTGTCATTTTTCACCGGTCAAAAACGGCAATTAATCAATTAATGATCATCATTAACATCACTGATAGAGAGCTAGAATGAGAAAGGGGGATGAAGATGCCCCCTGCGTGGAAATAGAATGACGGATGAAGACAACTAAACCAGCGAAGGCCAGGAATGTAGGGCGGGTGGGAGATGGGGGAGATGAATGGAGAAGAGGGGGAACGTCGGAGGGCAAGGGGCCAAGGGAGAGATGGATGGAGGAGGGAGGGAGCCAGACAGACGGACGGACGGACGGGAGATATAGAGGGGCACTCACCGTTATGATGTCCAGGATACTGAGCAGGCTGTGGACGCTGTCACCTGGGAGCACGTCCTTCACCACTGGCTCTGTGCCGTCCTGGAACACACACACATACTTCATCTTCCCACACTTGGCCCAAAAGCGGGAGTCAGGTGGCTGAGCGGTGAGGGAATCGGGCTAGTAATCCGAAGGTTGCCAGTTCGATTCCCGGTCATGCCAACTGACGTTGCGTCCTTGGGCAAGGCACTTCACCCTACTTGCCTCGGGGGAATGTCCCTGTACTTACTGTAAGTCGCTCTGGATAAGAGCATCTGCTAAATGTAAATGTAAAAGGCAGTGTGTTTTAGGGTTTGGGGAGGGGGGGGAAGGAGGCAGGGGGTGGTGGGGGGACGGTTGGGGACACCGGCGTACGTTCTCATGGATAGAGAGCTCCAGGCGGCCGTCCTGGACCACGTAGATGCTGTCGTCATCGTCGCCAGGACGGAACAGCCCCTCCCCTTCCTGCAGCTCCACAAACACCATGTGGCGACACAGCTCCAGAAAGAGGGGCTTCTCAAAGTGGCCGAGGACCCTGGGAACACACCCGCAACACGGCCGAGTGAACACACGTCGTGAGACAAGACGCGAACGGAAAATGCGTGTTGGCGGCGCGTGCCGGGGGTACCTGACATTCTTGAGCATGTACAAGACCTCGGAAGGCAGGTTGGAGCTCTGCACGTCAAACTCGGTCAGGTCCGCCTCCAGCAGGGAGGGAGGGGGCTCCTTGGGCTGCAGGGTGGGGGGCTCCTTACGGATACGCAGGATCCTGCACACACACGCACGTAAAAGGCAGGGTCTCCATTGCTAGGCTCTCTTGACCAAACACTTGGGATGGAGGGTCTGTAGCTTGACAGGAAAACCTTACCTGCGAGCTATGCTGAGGACTTTGGGTCTTTTCCGCGGGCGCTGTTTGGACACGGAGGTAGAGGTCGGGGTGGAGGACAGGGTCTGGACCTGGGAAGAGGAAGAAGGAGGCAGATGAGAGAGGAAGGTTCCTAAAATCAGAAACTCTGGGAAGCAGCAGTGATATCGCTCCCTGTTCTGCTCTGCCCTCTAGTGGGCAGAACAGACAGCTGCAGCTATTACATGATCTGGAATCCAGGGGGCACATTTCTAAAACTGTGCGTACTACAGGGCTTGAAATTGCGACCATCTTTACAGGGGCCAGTGCCCCCCCCTGTGGCCCCCCTGAGCTGACTGAATATTATTATTTTATTTTTATTTATTTTTTACACGTTTTTCTTCTTCTAGAAGTCATCATAAAACAAGGAAGGGACATTGCAGCCTTTTTTGCCCCAGTAAATAAAAAAAAAGTGAAGGAAACATATCAAGGTATTGAGAGAGCTGAGGAGCTGGAAGAGGGAGAGCCAGAGCCGTTTGTATTGAATGTAAAGCTAAATTTAATGTTTAAATATCATTTGTTTCCATTTTTTAATGTGCCCCTCTGATTAAACACTGGCCCCCCATTGGCCCCCCCCAGTAAAATTTGTCTCTAACAATGCCAGGAATCTCTCAGCGTTTGTTTGTCAAAGAGGTTACATCTCTCTAAGAGGTTATATTTAGATTTATTTTTCACAATGTTATCAATTTG
The DNA here is from genome assembly GCF_038355195.1 of Osmerus mordax. NCBI lineage: Eukaryota > Metazoa > Chordata > Actinopteri > Osmeriformes > Osmeridae > Osmerus > Osmerus mordax. Next base: position 3,525,533 of record NC_090063.1, on the reverse strand, counting down.
CAAAGCCTTTGAGTTTCATCCTTCTGCCAGTGGACTCGCAGTTTCCCGTTTCTCCAAGTTTTGTGCGTACACACATGGATCAAAGTGTGCGTTGAGGACCGTACATTAGCATGTGAAGTTTGTTTTTTTATAAAATCCCAAATTTTGCATTTGAACTGTATGCAACGTCCACTGAGGATTCGGGATATCTAACTAGTGGAGTCCCAAGCTGAATTCCAGCTAAAGGCCCCAGCAGGTGCAATGGGTTTATGTAAAATGTATTATAAATTAGGAACTGCTTAATGAGGGAGCATCATTTTTGATAGGCTTAACCCATCAAACATATGCAAACATTTTGATAGCCCCTATAAGCTGAAGCTGATTTTCCAATTTAATATATTAGGCATGGAATGAGGAGTGACACTGTAAAGCCAGACTCGCATCTGTGTGTGTGACAGGAAGCCAACCTTTCTCATAATCTTCCTGCCATAGAAAAGCACTTTGTCTCTTTTCCTGAAGCGATAGCGAGGCACACCCGCCTGCTGACCACCTGGAATGACAGACACAGACAGAGAGAGAGAGAGACAGAGAGACAGAGAGAGAGACAGAGAGAGACAGACAGAGAGAGACAGACAGAGAGAGAGAGACAGACAGAGAGAGAGACAGAGAGAGACAGAGAGAGACAGAGAGACAGAGAGAGAAAAAGAAAGATGTTGGATTAAGTGAAAAGAGGGAAAAGAACCAAGATGTAAGCCAGCATAAGAGGAAGAGAGTGTGGGGGGGGTGGGGGTGAGAGAGAGAAAAAGAAGGCAAGTTTGATGTAGATGTATTTTCATCCTGATTGCTTTTGGGGTGAGCATGAAAAAGAGGAGATCAGTACTCACTGGCCAGTTTGTATCTCCTGTAGAGGAACAGTACCACAACGCCAATGAGAAACATGGCCACCACAGCTCCGATCAGGACACCTGTCAGCTGGACAGCAAAACAAGACCCTCATTTCACAAGACAGGATGTTTGTGCTGTCCAAACAGATGATCTGTTTGGATGATCTGCATCACAAGCAAATGTTGCAAAATACTTCCATTGAGGAAATGCAGTCCGTGCGACACACTGCTGAGATTTGCATTCCAAAATTGTGAAACACAAAAAGTGTTGGGTCAAAGTGCATGTGATTACTCATGAGAGTACTATTGCTTCCAATTCACATAAAGAAGGGGGGGGGAGGAATGATGACATATATGGTGTCTTATGAAAGGTGAAATGCAGCACTTGAGTTATTTTTCAAATGAGAAACACAAACATGAGCTGAGTGTTTCACTGGGTTGTGAAATAGGTGTGTCGGAACTGTGTGTATATACCATGGTAGTCTGCATCCTCTCTTCCACAAACTGCTGCACTCGTGCCTTGATGTCAACTCTGCTCGGCATCTGGACCTGTTAAAAGGGAACAAACACCTTGCTATTCAAGCCTGCAAAAAGTGGACCAAAGAAATCATGGTCAAACCACAACTAATTCAAATAGGCCAATAAACACACCCTAATCTGAGGACTAGTAGACTGCTGTCTCAGACTCATTAAGTTTGGCCATGTCTGTCTATTGTGAATAACTCACCGCACTGGTCCTACACTGGTCTTCATCCTCAACAGGGGCCGCATCCATTCTGCCAAACGTAAAGGGTAGTTGAGAATAGTAGTTGAGAGTCAAATACCTAAATGGCTCATTTTATGAGTTCGAAATTGGAAACATTTGGGATGTCAATTTAGCTGGGCTTCGCTAGTAGCTACAGTAACGTTTGTATTATTGTTTGCTAGCAAGCTAATTAGCCATAACTGTGGACGTGTAAAAGCAATGCTGACAAGTTGACTTTCGCTGTGCAAAATATTGACTACAGCTGCCAAGTACAATGCTACTCGGTATTCAAGCTAGTTAAGCTACATATTTTAAATGATTTTAATACTGCTATTGGCAACAGACACGAAGACAGCTCAAAAAGCCCCATGACTAGCTAGTTAACTTACGTCGTCTTAGCAGCAACTGCAGAAGCAAGCTAGACTAGCTATGCTAGCTACTGTAGCATTAGTCTTCCAAAAAATCTGCGTGTTTTTTACACCGCCGTAGAGTACATTTCTAGATGGACAGAAGGCATTTGCTAGTTTTAGTTAATTTTCAGAAACAGCAGACAGAAACAAACTTTTCTTGACTCATACAGCTATCGTAACCTTCTCCACCCATGTTGACCACACTCACCAATCACTGCTGTAGCTTTGATAGCACATACCCTTACAAGCAATGTTGTTTATCCCAATTGGCTGTATTCATCCTATCAGAATCTGTCTTATTAACTCACATGAGAATACTTCCTGTTTACACCAGATTCCTTGGTTACTGTGGCCAGAGCATTGTGTGACTGTGTTACCAAAGAACTTATATTGTTCTTCTATACTCTTTACTCTTTGGTGATACTGTGTAGCCTATATATAAGTATACGTGTGTAGCCGACTAATTAGAAATAACCTTTGCACACTCACATGAATTAGTCGAGTCATTTTATGAAAAAGGGGTAGGACAAATTGTAACAGAAGCACCCTCAACTGATTTTGTATCCTCAATGTCCTGATTAAGGAAATAAAAGCCCCAAAGAATCCCATTAAGGGAAGTTTCGAAAAAGACCCATATATAGTTGATTACTTACATCAAGACAAACAAAAATATATTACAAGTTTTTTTTAATTGTTTGTTAACATGGGCAAACAGTGCATAATCTAATTAGGTATGTGCTAATTTGCATAAATACCACAACAGATCTAAACGTTGGGTATAGCCAGGTGAACATGTCTTGTTGAATCATGTTGACATATACAGTAACAGTAAAAGACTTAATGTTAAGGTCTGAATGGAACCCATTTAGAGAATTAATACATAGAGGCAGGAAGAAGTTCTTTAAACCAGCCTTTATTAATTATGATTGCAGAGATGGGATTAGGGGCTAGGTCGTTTCATCAATAATAGTCGTACCACAGCTCAACACACATCCAGATGTTCCCAATAAATTGTTGTTGATCACCAGGTATGGTTTATTAATGTAGGTAGAATAATACATATAGGAGAAACAAGAAGACATTTTTCTTACCTGAGTGACAGCTTAGTGACAGTTGATTGACAGTTGAGTGGACCTTGAAGGAATGACTGAATCTCTGCCCCTTATGGTGACATGTGTTTGCCGCTATAGTCTTTTACTGTAAGATGTCAACAAGATTCTACAAGACATTTTCACCTGGCTATATCCAATGTTTAGATTTGTTGTGGTATTTATGCAAATTAGCGCATACATTATTATGCACCGTTTGCCCATGTTAACAAACAATTTCAAAAAACTTGTAATAGGCCTACATTTTTTCTTTGTCTTGATGTAAGTAATCAACTCAGTAATTTTCATGGTGATAAAAGGTTAAAATTGTTACCCTATTCATGTGAGAAGAATAATGAATAGGCGTATGAATAGGCTATATTTGGGTCTTTTTCGAAACTTTCCCCTAATGGAATTATTTGGGGCATTTTTTTCCTTACTCAGGACATATTGAGGATACAAAAACAGTTGAGTTTGCTTCTGTTGCAATTTGTCCTAGGTTGACCCCAATTTTGGCTTAAAATGACTGGACTAAAGACGTTGTTTGATTTCTGATGAGATTAGATCTGAAGTGGTAGGTCACTGAGGCCCAGACTATGGAACCTATACTAGTCCTTAAGACTTTTGGACTTTGGTAAAGTATTATGACACTTATATGGAAGCAAATCAGTGACATAATGTTTTGAATTTTAAAAGGCATTGAATACTTAATATGAAAATGTAAACAACACAGAATTCTCATATGAATATATTTCACTGTAAAAATAAAATTCAGGTTGCTCAAATTCAAGCCTAAAAAATTCAAGCCTATCAAATTCAAGACGAATAAGGTCGACCTTAAAAAATTCAGAATGCAACATCTGGGATATCAAGGATAGGTAGAGCAATCGAACTCGTGAAAGAGTACCGATTCACTTGCCTCTGTGCGGTACAACCTTTTTAGAGGAAACAACTGAAGAAAATAGAAAAAAATATGTATAAATAAGAAAAGTTTTTTTATTTTTTATTTTATTTTTTAACAATTTAAACACACTCAGGAAAATGAAATGATGTTAGCCCCATTGCCAATAAATGGAATCATCACACATTCTACCTATGCTAGATACAGGATTAGCCTGGCCAGAGAATATCTATTTAAACAGGCTCTGGCCTGGCTACGCCCTCCTACGTACTTCCGCTCAATTTTGATTTTGCTTCTGTACTAGGTCTGGGATTTCGGTGTATTAGTCGGTATTTGGAAACAACATTTTTGTAGGTCCAATCAGCGAACAGAGGGAGTGGCTGAAAACGATGACGTTGATGTCGTTCGCTAGTTTGAGTTGTAGTTCAGTAATGGTGGTGGAGTCGCTGCAGAATATCCATAAGTTAAAGCCGGAGCAAGAACAATCTTTGCTAAGTTTTGTTGGTGGCCATGATGTTGTGGCCCTCCTCTTCACGGGGTTCGGGAAAAGTTAGATTTTCCAGCTACGTCAGCTAGCTCCGTTACAGTATTGGTGAAGGAGTTGGCTAAGGCGAACGCTAGCGATTGGTTATGGCAGATCAGAGTGGCTCTGGGCAGATCCAATCATTTTCAACTTCATCAGAGTACCCGCCTTCAAGGACGTTAACGCTTGTCAATGGAGCGATACCAGACCCTCTGTACAAATGAAATGTACAAGGGTCTGGTTAGGACCAGGCTAATACAGGATACGTTATCATTGCTAATAGCTGTTAGTGACAAAATTATACTTACAGCTTGTGGTTGTGAATACTGTCGGAACAGCACCTCTTTTCAGCAACGGCGGCTTAGCAAATCTCGCTTTATATTGTCCAAGGTTTTCAAAACTGTCTTTGGTGAAATGGTTCGAGCAAATGAATAATTGAGTGTTTTTTGAAACCGCCCGTTTTACAGCAGCAGTTTCAAATTGTGAGATTTGCAAGCCTTTGGCGAGCGCAACCATTGTTCTCTCTCATATATTATTATTATAATTTATTATAATTATTTTACCACCCCTAAGGATCCCTCAATATTTGGACTACATAGACAACATCGCTGTTAAAAGGTTAGTCTTGTTAGCGATTGCGTTGCTTCTATTGGGATTTATGGTCCGTTGCACTGTTTAGGCTTGAATTAAGTTTTTGTGGCCAAAAGTGCCTTGTGTGGCCAAAGGGAACTCAGTGCTAGCCTAACGTCACACACGTTAGGCTAACGTCAGCACACGTTAGCAGCCCACGTTAGCAACGACGCATAGATTCGACCAGAGAACGGGCTCTGATACGACGTTTAGCATTAGTATCGTAGCTAAAAGTCTTCGCTACGTACCTACAGACGGCCTACAGTCTATCTACAATCTACTTAATTGGACAAGGTGGTCAAAGCGACCTGGAAACTGCCTCTTCTTCTTGACGAGACTGAAGAAGTTTGGCATGGACCCAGTTATCCTCACTAACTTTTTCACATGCACTATAGACAGTATACTGACTGGTTGCATCACAGTGTGGTATGGGAGCTGCACAGACAGGGACCGCAAGGCCCTATGTAGTGTGGTCCGGTCTGCTGAGTTCATCATCGGCAGGAAGCTCCCAGCCCTACAGGACACCTACCACACACGATGCGTCAGGAAAGCTGGCAGGATTCTAAGAGACTGTTACCACCCATCCTTCAGTCTTTTTACCCTGTTGCCTTCTGGCAGGCGATACCGAAGCATTCGGTTTCGCACACACAGACTGGACAACAGTTTATTTCCAAGGGCGATCAGGCTTCTGAATGGACATTGATATCTGATATGCTTCTCACTAGTCACTTTACACAGTGTCACTTTCAGCTACTGGTTGCACTATCAGCAATATTGCACTATTGTACTTCACTTGTCTTCTGTTAGTATAAGTTAAGGTTATTATGTGTATTAGAGGTTGACTTTACTGTATTGAATATTGTATATACTCCTCTCCTCCACCCCCTTCCCCACAGCACTTGGCTCCCCCCCCCCCCCCTCCCCCACTCCTCATACACCACACTCCACCAAAAGCGCCCCACCCCCCTTCCAACAACCCACGGCACTCAGCCCCCATCCCCCAACTTGTCCCTCACAACTGACCAGGTGAGGAACGAAGTGAGAAGGATGAAGGTGAGGAAGGCCACGGTTCCGGCCGGCATCAGCTCAAGGCTCATCGGGTCCAGTGCAGACCAGCTGTGCGGGATAGTGGAGCATGTCTTCAACTTGAGCTTGAAGCTGGGGAGAGTAACACAGCTGTGGAAAACATCCTGCGTGGTACCAGTCCCAAAGACCCCACGTCCCAAGGACTTCAACAGTTTCAGACCGGTGGGGTTAACATCCCACCTGATGAAGACGCTAGAGAGGCTGGTCCTTGTACATCTCCGTCCCCTGGTGAGCTCAGCTCTGGACCCCCTTCAGTTCGCCTACTAATCTGGCATTAGGGTGGATAACGCTGTCATCAGTTTTACACAGATGCCTTTCTCATCTGGAAAAGGCTGGAAGCACCGTGAGAATCATGTTTTTTGATTTCTCCAGTGCCTTTAACACCATCCAGCCGTTACTTCTGAGGGACAAGCTTGAGCAGACCACCAACAGAGTGGACCACCAACTCACTGGATAGATCTTGGACTACCTCACCAACCGTTCGACCTGGTGTCCTGCAGCACAGGGGCCCCACAAGGAACCGTTCTAGCTCCATTTCTGTTCACCATCTACACCTCGGACTTCAGATACAACTCTGCTAACTGCCACCTGCAAAAGTTCTCTGATGACTCTGCAATCATCGGCCTAATTTCCGCCGGTGATGACAGGGAATACAGAGAACTGAACCAGGACTTCATAGGATGGTTAATGTTTTGGATTAATCGATGAATCTGATAAAAATTGCGCTCAAGCCTTCGGCGAGCACAACCATTGATCTTTCTCATATACAGTATATGTATTATTATTATTATTTCCCCACCCCTAAGGATCCCTCAATATTCGGACTACATAGACAACGTCGGTGTGAAAATTTTCGTTTTGGTCCCAATTGCGTTGCTTGTATAGGGATTTACGTTCCGTTGCATGGTTTAGGCTGAAATTAAGTTTTTGTGGCGAAAAGTGCCTTGTGTGGCGGAAGGGACCTCAGTGCTAGCCTAACGTCACAACGTCAGCACACGTTAGCAACGACGCATAGATACGCAGTTCTAGTAAGACAGACAGCTATATCAGCGAGCCCTTAGCATTAGTACCGTAGCTTAAAGTCTGGAAAGTTTGGCGTCATGGAGCCGACCAGCTAAATACTTATTTAGCACAAACAGACAAACAGAATAGACAACAAAGTCAAACACAAAGCCTAGTGTAAAATTGCTTAATATTTTAGTTAACTAGAACTGTAATTAGATCTGTTGATTGTTCTTGAAATATTAACAGATGTGCTGTCAGATAGGTAAAGTTACTTTTAGATTGTTGTTAAGTTGTTGAATTTGCATCTCGGTGATGCCTATGCACTTCAGAGAGATGTTATACTGTATATCTGTGGTAATGTGGTCATAGCAAGTATAATTTAAATATTTCAAATGTATATATATATTTTTGTAAAATGGCCCAATATTTCCTCAAAGCTCATATTTCCATCTCAAGTTGGCAATAACCATCCATCATGTTGTTTATTCCCAGGTTCACTGAATTCAGCAAAGCAATGAAGGTCAATGCAGTGACAGAAAAAAGTAGTAGTTTTGATTCATAATTGACTGCCACAGGTGTTCATGTGTTTAGCCAGGGCCACTTTACAGGTGTTCATGTGTATAGCCAGGGCCACTTTACAGGTGTTCTAAAAATGGTACTTAAAACACCTGTTAAGCGGAGTGATACATGTAGTGATAGGTTGTGATCTGGAAGAAATATTAGCAAGTGCCGACCAAACCATAACAAAAATATTCTCACAATACACTCAATGTGCAGGGAAATATTATTATTAGACTAGATAGCATTTGTTGACATTCAGCAGACAAGCACAAACATACACACATACACAAACAATTATCCACAGAAATTATTCATGTAGCATTGACCAATAACGTCAGCGAGAAATGAAGTACATACTTAGCATCTGCAGAAACATAAGAAGTAACACACAATTTGATTGTACATGAGTAGATCCCACCCAGTACACACAGCTTTACTGCAACAGAATAGCTTTGTTCTTTAGCTTGGATCATCATTTTTCCATTGTTTTCTGTTTCTCTGTTTCTCCACTCAGTGTCCCTTTCCTCCCCCTCTCTATTGTAGTCCCTCTCCCACTCCACCCTTTCCTACACCCTGTGTATCCATCTCCTCCCATCTCCTCCCTTCCCCCTGTCATTCCCCAACCTCTCTCTATCCCGCTTTACTTGTTGAGGTATTTGGCCACAGAGTGGTAGGCCAGGAGGATCTCTGAGTCCTTGGGGCAGGTGAGGTGGAACTCATCCTGCTGGTAGGCCTTGTCCAGGTAACGGCTCAAGCCCTTAAGGGCCGCGGGGATCTCAAAGTCTCTGTACTTCCTGCACACCACCTGGGCCAGCAAAGCAGAGGAGAGAAGGGGAATGAGTGGTGGTGGATGAGTAACAACGGCATGGGAACATTAGGAGAAACACCAGACTGCGCCTCATTTCAATGTGGATTGTGAATGAACATTCATACTCCAGATGGCATTGGTCTTGTTCTATCAGCAGGTTAGAGAGAGGAAGACATCAAACCTCATCAAAGTCTCCGATGATTCCAACAAAAAACTAATGTGTCACCAAAAAGGATCTCTTGGCTGTTACAGTGTAGAGTAGTCATAGTCATAGTTGTCTAAAGGTTTGCCGCTGATATATTTTTCTCTGTTTGGTATTTGGAGACGAGTCAAATGTGAATCAACAGATGTGGAGATCTGTCTAATGTCAACAGATGTGGAGACACAGAAATGATTTGCTGTTAGCTGTGGAGACCAGGGGTCCTAACTCCCAAGGCAATATATGATTGAGTGTCAATGATGTGTGTATAGAGAACATCAGAGTATAAGTATCAGTCTGTGTCATTTGCACAATCTATGCAGAGTACAGTGCTTGTCTGGTGAACCAAGCTTGTGAAGAAAGTCAGTACCAAACTTTAAATTGTATATCTGCGTATTTCTGCGATCAGTCTTCAATACAAATATTACCCTTACAATTTGGTGTAACAAACAGAATCCATCTGGCACAACCTAAAGTGAGCAGACTTTTCTTATTCTATTGATTTAATTGAAATATGCTGACATGCCACATTGGGGGGGGGGGGGGGGGGGGGCGGGGGCGGGGGGCGGGGGGAGATGATTTGGAATTCGGTATTATGCAGGTATTATGCAGGTATTATGCAGAAATGTAAAGAATGTCAATTAAACATTGGATGTGCTTATTTGAGTCCAAAAATAGTTAATAAGACTGTAGTGCGATGCTGTGTATCTATGATGGTAAATTCAATGCTTCTACGCAAAGGAAATTGAATGAATTTTGCCGTAAAAAAAGCTGTAACAAGTAGTAACAAGTAGTAGAAAAGGAACATTTTGGCCATAAAACCAGAGGTAGCAGAGGTTGGCTAGTAAATAATTTGATGAGCATTGGGATGCTGGCAGGCCTGGACTGGTAATCTGGGCAAATGTCCGGTGGGCCGACGCACTTGGGCCTGATATGATATATTTAATATATAAATCTTTATATAATTTTTTTTTTAACTTAAAATTGAACAACGACCGGGGGATTCACAGCCGTCCAGAAGTGACGAGGATTTGCGGCTTAAATGGTTAAAGAGTGAATAATGCATAAGTCCCGAACAGCTACTACATATATTGAGACAAAACCATGGAGAATCAAGTAATATTAATTTTACATATCAGTCACTGACCTTGACAATGTTGAGCTTGGGCAGCAGGTTGCAGTCAGCCAGGCTGAGGGTGTTCTCATCCAGGTAGATTCTGGAGGACTGAGACATGTCTGGATTCTGGTCCAGCTCATATGGTAGAGGGGTCAGCAGGTACTGGTCCAACTTCATCAAGCTCTTCAGGAACTTCTTCTCCAACACTATGAGGAAGGAGAAAAGTCTTGTGAGTGTTTAGGTAAAAATAAATGTTTTTACTGTTAACTAATTACTTTATTAATTAATAACTCAGTGCTGAGACCGATTTGGCCTGTGAATAGTACAGCACCAATGAATTAATTCTCCTTAGCTCTCACTATCATTGAGTCCTGGGTTGGGGTTTTTGATGTAAGCTGAGAACTTGTGGAAGATGTCATCTCCAGCCCTGTTGGACTCCTTGTAGCGACAGCACAACTTGGGGTACCTGTAAGCATATGGACATTAAACCGTAGGCTGGAAGTGCGAACTGACTGCGTATGTGTTTGCCCATGTGAGCCAGCCAGTCACTCACTGGGGAGGAGCCAAGGTCTCCTCCAGGAACTCTTCAATCTTGTTGGTATCGGTGCGGACCTCTTCGTTGTAGATGAGGAAGGGGGGCTGGGAGCCCGGCGCCAGGTCCTTCAGCACCTCAGGCGCTCTGGGGGTCAGGGGAAACAGGCACTCAAACAAACATCTGTAACCATCTCATCCTCATCAGCAGAGGCCACAGTGGTCACTATTGAAGTAAAAAGTTGATGTAACTTAATTGAAATTCCTGCCAGGGCTTGACCAGGGTCTCACCTCTTCATGTCCACAGTGGTGAGGGTGAAGTTGGCGCCCTTCAGCCAGAGGATCATGAAGAGCCTCTGACAGAATGGACAGTTCCCCACACTTTCCCCATCATCACTGGCCTGGAGGGAGAGAATAGGAGAACAGAGCAGTGTTCAAGTGTCTCAATATGTTCTCAATAAAAACTGTTTCTCAACAGTTTCGATTTATGACGTATCATCTCAACAGTTCCCTGAGTCATTGGAACGACGAGCAGCCAGAAACACATTCTTCACAACAAGGAATGATAACAAAGCAGGCGTCTTCAAACTGGACAAGTCTCTTTTCAGTTTACATGCACCTCGTATTACCTCAGGCAGAGGTTTGCCAGAATTCACACTGTGACTCATCACAAAACCCACAAAACTTTATTTAAGACTTTAACTCACTACTTGATCTATTGAACAAATGGCTGGCTAATGGCCACATAATTGACCAGTGGAATCATTTGAATCAGTTCAGTCAGTTTATTTTCTCAACAGGTGTCATTCCCATCTCATGATATACAATTTCATGCATATACATTTCTTATTACTACATACTATATGTTTCATTAAAATTGATGTTTGTTGAGTACATCCTCTTCCTTGTTGGATCATCTGTGATCACACCACACATTGTTTAGCATTCTGACTCACCTTGATGAAGAGTTCAATTTTCGGGGCCTCCGCCATTTATATTGTTACCCCCTTTCTCTTTCGGTATTTCTGACTCTTCCAGACAATATATCTCTTTCTCTCTCAAACACTCTCTTTTCCTCACACACTCCTTTTCTTACTGCTATGTCTCAGTTCTGTCCTGTGCCTGTCTCTCACCCCACCTGTTACCTCTGTGACATACACATCACACCTACAGTTCTACCAGTCAAACCAGTAAAGCCAGATATCTTAAACTACACCTCTTCAATTAGGCCTCTCTGTTCCTCTGTCCTTTCCTGCTTTCTCCTTGTCTGAAGGTGAGGCTGATGTCACCACAAACACTGAATAATGTTCAAGCCACCCATTTTGTGAGAACTAGAGTTGACACTTGAGTTGTTTCTCTGTGAGAGTGGAGGGGGGGGGGGACAAACACTTCCAAGATAGGTTACCAACAATGAATCAACCAAACTATCATTGAATCAATGTTGAAATGTAACATATGTTACATAATGTTATTCCAACATAATTATTTTTATCAAGATGGACATAAATCTCTATATTTGAAACATTGAAACAAAATCAAATCTTGCTTTATGTACAGCAGGATTCTATGACAGTAGATCATCTCCTTATCAACTATTGTCAATCAGAGACCATGTAGAGCTGCAATTAACATGGGTTTCAGCTTTGGTAGGGGCATTACGGTAAAAATAAGATGATTGGTTGGCCTATTATTTTGAAACTTTCTTTACTTTAGTAATGTTTTCGTAGCCTACCTCAATTCTGACTTGCGTATCGACACCTGGACTTATGTGTGCGTGCTGCAGAGGTTATGTACAAAAGGCTCTGGACTTATTTGCCATTAAGAAATGTTAGATCTGCTTTTCATGCGGCATTTTTCGCTACAAAACGTTTTCTTTGTTAACCATAATGTTCATGTCGCACACATGTTCACATAGATTTCCTTAAAGGGGTCATTGATTGCGAAACCGATTTGACCTTGTCATAGTTGAATAACAACAGTTCGGTGGGTAAAATGGACATCAAGTGAACCTCAAAGTCCATTGACACCTCTTTCCTATCTTAATCTCACAACTTTAATAAAATAACTGTCATTGTCCTTAGGCCATCCAATAGAAACTGTTACAATCGGAGACCTTAAGGAACCCAGTCAATGACTCCTTTAAGGTCTCCGAATAGGTTATGGAAGGCTGAAAATGGCCTGGGTGCTGTTCTATGCCCACTGGTACTTCCTGGGAAATTGTCCTGGGAAAAAACGCTAGGTTTTCTCCTTTTATGGTATGCTCATGAATATATAGATGAGCTGCGCGCTGATTCAGAATCAGAATCAGAATGGGTTTTATTCGCCATGAAAGTTTACACAGACAAGGAATTTGCTTTGGCAGGAAGGTGCAAACATTAAACATATAGGAATCAAAAATTTAAATATGAGGACTAACTATACTAAAGTTACATAACTAGCAATACTAAGTGGGATTAGATTCAAATAAACTATACAATAAAATATAAAATAAAATATAAGTTGCAGTAATTTACAATATAAAAATACAAAAAATACAAATGGTACAAGATTGTATTTTGCAGTGCAAAAAGCAGTGTGTTTTAAGGACATTGAGTCATGAAGTCAGTGTGAACCCTTGACCTTGTTGAAGAGGCCAACAGCGGAAGGGAAGAAACTGTTTTTGTGGCGTGTCGTATTGGTTGGTTTTGGATTAGGTTGGTTTCCAACGAGTGCAGCTGCGGAGCAAAAATGCAACACGGCCAACAGCACACTGAAACATCGAAGGTGGAGACTTGAAATGTTGTTGTTCAACGTTGTTGAAATGTGCAAATAAATCTATTGTGTCTACACAACACTGTTTTCAACATATTGACTAGATATCATTTGAAATGATAACGTTAGTTGTTTCCACTTCTGTTGTTGAAGCAAACGGGATTGACTTAGGTGGGTAACGTTACAGTTTAGCAAGCAAACTATATCGTGATTCAACTCAGCTTCAGTTAGCTAGATATCTCGAAAAATAACCTGACAAAGATCTGGACAAATATGCATCGTGAATTGTAGATTTACATGACAACACAGGTTATTTATTTGAATGACACACAGTCAGGAACATGAAATAACGCGTTAGCCCCATTGCCATAAACTAGGATAAATCCTCACACATTTTACCTATGCTCTTGCGTTAGCAAGATAAATTAGTTTACATGCCTACAGTCTAGGTGTTTTCGCTATCTAGCTGTTCTTGCATTCCTTGCAAATCAGCATTAATAAAAAGCAGATGAGCTAGAGTCTAGCTAACATTGACTTGACGGTCATGGCTGATGTTTGTTTATACCGTAGCGTAGAAGATCCCTGTGCAGTTTGACCCTCAATTACACATTTGCTCGAACCATTTCATCAAGGACGGTTTTTAAAACCTGGGACAATGTAAAGCAGGATTTGCTATGAAGCTGTTGCTGAAAAGAGGTGCGTTCCGACCTTATGTTCATCACAACCGCAAGCTATAGTATGATTTTGTCGGTAACAGTTATTAGCAATGTATCCTGTATCTAGCACCTGCCTAGATACAGGAGAAGTGAGCATTGCTAATAGGCTAACTGTTAGCGACAAAATCATACTTACAGCTTGCGTTTGTGATGAGCATACGGTTGGAACAGCACCTCTTTTCAGCAACAGCGGCTTAGCAAATCCTTCTTTAAATGTCCAAGGTTTTCATTCAAAACTGTCTTTGGTGAAATGGTTCGAGCAAATGAATAAATGAGTGTAGAACTTCACAGGGATCTTCTCATAGAAAAACATCAGCCATGCACGTCGGTTCCTTGGGAAGATTACGAAAAGTGAATTGAACTTGAATTGAACTTAAGCAGAATTTGTGATGTCACAAGTTCCGCTTTTTCAAAACCGATCGTTTTACAGCTGCAGTTTCAAGTTCTGAGATTTAGATAGGAAAGAGGTGTCAATGGACTTTGAGGTTCACTGTATGTCCATTTTTACCCACCGAACTGTCGTTATTCAACTATGACAAGGTAAAATTGGTTTCGCAATCAATGACCCCTTTAAGGAACAGTGTGAAATACCCCAAAAACCCAGTCAATGACCCCTTTAAAGTTTGAAATATTCAGTGAGCTCCGTGGGCTCTGCTCAATGCTCATTTTTCAATGAGCAGCCAGCCAGTTGGTCTTTGAATGTTTGTAAGGTCTTAGGCATAAATACTTCAATAGGAGAGAACACATTCGTCTTGTTCTAGCTACTTTAAACTGGCGTGCGGGGGGAAGGGTTATATTTTATATCTGCCAGTATTTTGTTGTACATTTTTCAACATTTGACCATTTTGTTTATTATGTTTACTGTATGCAACTGCCCACCAAAGTATATTCCTTGTTTGTGAACACTTACTTGGAGATTAAACACAATTCTAATTCTGAAAACAAGCAAAAACAAACAAGCAAATGAGCAAACAATCGCTGAACATGAAGCGTGTCAAATTGGAGTTCACCAAACAGGAAATCAAACCTGTATTTTGGTATATAAAAACGGTAATATATAAAGATCTCCAAATTGCTCTGAAATAATATTTCTTATTCCTTAAAATTAGACAATGGACACGCAAAGGGATAACCTTTATGAAACCCATGTCTAGCTTGGACATTGAAGAAATGTTGACCGTTGGCTTTATCCTTTCTAGACAACCCGATTTGCACAACAGTGTCAGTCCTTTTTTTGGTCACACGCTAGGGAGAACAGTTTCCCATGCAACACATAATGACTGTGGGTTTTCTTGGCTTGCACAGAACAGATGCAGGAAGTCAAACGTCACAGACCGAGGCTCTTGCGGTTCTGGTATTTCTGGGGGAAGATCTGAATAGTGAACGGAGTCCGGAGAAGAAAAGACAGCAATGGCAGTTTAAGCTTGTGTGGCTCCCTGGGCGAACCGTTCTCCCTACCGCGGGCTTCCAGTGGGGAGACCTGAGGCCAACCTATCCCTGCCCCCTCCCCATCTCGTACTTCTGAGTGGGAGACCTGCAGGCAGCCTGCCTAGCTCCCAAACTAGAATCAGGGAGCCCACTCCGACCAGGTGAATTTACCCACAGGCCCACACGGTGACATTATATAATTGACCTGACGTGAAAATGAACGATAGAAAACGAATTGTGCAAATTCACAATCCCAACTTTTTGGGTGAGGGTGCCCTGTGCCGGCCCCGGCAAGATGCCGCCCTGGGTTGCTGCTCATGTCGCAAATGCCTAAATCCACAATTGTAAGACAGCATACCAAGCTGATGCATTACACATAGCAGAAATATATTTTGGTGCTCTGGTTGTAGGCACTCCATTGCCCAGAGTTTACATCACTTCATCATTGCTTTCTCCGTCATTAAAATCACAGTCTCGAGAACATTGATTTCAACTAATGGACTGGCTAATGGTTATTATGGCAGATGACGCCGGGATCATTTAATGGTAAAACCAAAAAGAGGAGGGAGGAGGCAAGCTGTTAGATGAGGAGGTAACAAAATAGAAGTACAGGAAAGAGTTGATAGGTTGAGCAATAGGTTTTGTCATAGAATGCCCAAATATGGCAAAAATATCTTAGCGTTCTTATTGCTATGTATTGTGTCTAGGCCACACCCCCATCTGCATCTCAGAATCTAGAATCTAGAGCTGTACCATCATGTCTCAGGTCAGTTAATGCATATACATTTATGATTTATCACTGTGTGTGTGTGTGTGTGTGTGTTTGTGTGTGTGTTTGTCAGAATCTGTCTATGTTAAGATTGTTCCGCTTCGGTCCTTTACGTTCTTAAATCCACTGGTGGTTGAGGTCTTTCATGGAAACATGACAACCCAGATATCTTTCTCTTTCACATGTACCTTACTGGTGTGACAAGTACTCTGGAATATGGAATTACACTTAACAGGTAAGGAAGTGTAACTTTGTACAACTATGTTTTTGTAGTTTTTATATCTTTGTTAAATGCTATGAAAATTCAGCCCTGCAATTTCAATCTACATTTACAAGAGGATGCTTTTATTAAAAGTACATTTCAAGTAGCGCATAAGTGCAGCCAAAAAGCAAGGACTAGAAGTACACAGTTCTATCTGTATTGCAGTGTTTATTGCTAAGGAACTATTTGTATTTTACAAGACACAATGCAACAACAACATCTTCTTATTTATAACATAACTTAATTCCATAGATAATACAATACAGCCTTGTGTACAATTGTAACAGTCTGTGTTCTCTACTTATGCTACATTTCTGTCTGTTGTTGAATTTTTGATCATTTTTGCATACCCCATTTCTTTTTTATCTCTTGTGCTGTATATGATCAGACTCTGAAAGGCATTCCACTCTCAAAAGAATAATGGATGTAGTCGCTCTGGATAAGAGCGTCTGCTAAATGACTAAATGTAAATGTAAATATTACATGTTTGTCTAGCATAAAACCATGTTTTATAATGTAAGGGAATTTAGTCTGTGAGTCTAAACTATCCCTTTGTTGGTTTTTTGGCAAATATGAAAAATACATGCCATTAAGTTATCAAAATGAGACTCACCCATGAGACAAACAAATGTAATCAATAAAAAAAATTGTAATTTTAAGCTTTCTTAACCAAAGCTTTTTTTTGGCTTTTCCGCTTCTTCCCATCCCTCCATCATGAGAAGAAAAAGCCGTCTCCGTGGAGACATGTTCATTTTGCCACAAGAAGAAACCCTTTGTGTTCATCTGCCTGGTCACACTTTTGCTCTTTCTGAGTTACCATATCAGTAAGCAAGGTTGGTTGCAAGTAGAACCCCTATACACCAACCAAGACACCATCGGTAACGGAAGCTTCCTTACCATCCTTGTGTGGTACTGGCCGTTCGGCTACAGATACCCCCTGGAGGGGGACGTGTGCAAGGACCAGTACCACATTCCAGGCTGCCGTCTGACGGATCAGAGGAGCCTGTACCACCAGGCGAATGCTGTGGTCTTCCACCACCGAGAACTGCAGCAGAGACTCCAGGTACTCCCCCTCAACTTGCTCCGCCCCCCACACCAGAAGTGGATCTGGGTCTCTCTGGAGTCCCCAGAGAACAGTGGGGACCTGAGTCACTACAGCAATGTGTTCAACTGGACCATGACGTACCGCCGTGACGCCGACATCCCCATACCCTACGGGGAGCTCATTAGGAAACAGGCCGTGAATTCTAGTTCTGACAGCATAGAGGACTCCATTACACAAAATAAATCTAAATTGGTCTGCTGGGTGGTCAGTAACTACAATGCCCGCCATAGGAGAATCCAGGTGTACAAATCCCTGATAAAGACCATCCCAGTAGAAGTGTACGGGAAATGGAACAAGAGGCCACTAGCCAGTGCCAACCTCCTGCCCACCATGTCTCACTGTTACTTCTATCTCTCCTTCGAGAACTCTCTCTCCAAGGACTACATTACAGAGAAGCTCTGGCACAACGCCTATATGTCTGGGGCAGTGCCTGTGGTGTTAGGCGCATCATTGGAGGATTACAAGGCAGTGGCCCCACCCAACTCCTTCATCCATATTGATGATTTTGCATCAGTGGAAGAGCTAGGGAGTTACCTCCGAAATCTGTCTCAAAACCAACAGAAATACGCAAGTTATCAGGCTTGGAGACGGGACTATAAGGTGAAACGTTTATGGAGCTGGGTCGAAAGGTTCTGTAGGATCTGTTTACACCATCACAATCTGTCTGCACAGACAGTTTACCAAGATCTTCAAGCTTGGGTAACAGGGTAACTTAAATCAGTTGCATCATTTCTGTTCCGCTTTTTTCTTATTGTTTTTCCTTAATGGCACATTTAGAATAAACTGAACATTGTAACCAAATACTTGAATTTCGTTTGGGATTTTCTAATATAATGAGTTCAACTGTCCCATCAATTTAAATAATCCAAAAGTCATGAGTAGCATGTTACTTTTCCTTATCTTTTGAAGCATGTTGGTAGGCCAATGTTGAGCTTACAGAAGCTGTAGCAGTGTGGAAAGAGAAAAACTAAAGAGTGATGCAAGAACAATATGACACCAGGTTTGAATGGAAATAAGAATTTAATTGCTAGGTGCAGAGTTACAGGTAACATTAATTCCCTTCAGATCGTTGCATGTCAATAAATTATCAGAATATTATTTCATACATGTGTGCTGTTAGAGAAAAGAGTGATAAGGCTCACCGGCATAGATATGGCCATTTCCTGACCCCCAGTCACATGTACAACTGCACTGCACTAACTAAAGTCAAACATTTATGGACGGTTTGGAAAGAGCAGCAAATCACTCAACAAAAAAAAATCTGTACCCCGCAAGTTCACAGAACAAGTAACACTGGATCAGAGACAAAGTCTGGTCTGATTGCTGGGAAGGGGGCAGTACTCAATGCCTCCAAACCAATGCAGACATGTTCCTGTAGTTTTCACTCATCTCATAAGCAACCACATTTCTACATTCAAAATAAAATCTGTTAAAAAATAATGTGCCCAATATAGAAAATGTAGGAAGATAGGATAAAATCTGACTTTTGTACCGAGTACCCCAACCCTGTTAAAAAGGTAGGAGTGGGGTTCCATCTGAACTGTAAACAATTTCCACAACCTGCATAACTTAAGCAGGGACTGCATCAATAAGGCAAGACAAAAACATTTGATTAAAATAAGAAATACAAACTTTTGTTTTTAAAAATTGAGAACTTTGAAAAAAATCACAACTTTGTGCAAAAGCATCGTTCATCCACCCAATGCCCTCCGGCCTACCTCCTCCCTCCCAGTCTCAAGAAGCTCCACTGGGGGTTTCCAGTCACTGTTTAAACATTGTGCCGAGCTGTGGACGGCTTCAACATCTGCAACGCCACCAGGGAATGTCAGGTGGAACGATTCCAACAGCAATCAATCACCACTGTATTACCGTCTCCAAAATAAGAGGATGTCCATTACAACCCTTTATGTTTGTCATTTCTTAAACCCCACGTCTTGTGGAGGTGGTATAAGCCACAGAGGAGTGAAAGTTAGCCACTTCAGGTGAAGTACAGGTGACCTGGCTGGGGGGGGGGGGGGTGAGGGGAGGGGTACAGCCGAGGACTAAAAGAGGCAGATTTAGCTGGTCAGGTGGCCCACCAACCCAGGGTGCAGGGCCTGCTTGAAGACATCAGGTCGGTGAAGAGGGGCCATGTAGAGGGCAGGGGCTCCGTGATGGGTGTTGGGATGGTATCCCTGCCCGGGCATAGGGGAGGGCACCATGTGAGGTGGTGGGGGAGGGCTCTGCTCGTAATACTGTCCTTCGCACTCCTCGTCGAAGGGAAGTGCCAGCCTCTTCCCCTTTTGTCGGCGGTTGCAGAACCACACGCGCACCACCTGTCGAAAGTGGGTCAGGAAATGTGTACAGGAAGAGGCCCAGGACTTCCTTAACTGTGAGATTACTCCTCTTTAAGGGCCCTGACATGCATGCTGTATATTTACATTTAGTCATTTAGCAGACACTCTTATCCAGAGCGACTCGCAGTAAGTACAGGGACATTCCCCCCGAAGCAAGTAGGGTGAACTGGCAACCTTCCGATTACTAGCCCGACTCCCTCACTGCTCAGCTATCTGACTCCCTTTTTTTATATATATATATAAAAAATATACAATATATACATATACATATACATATGTACATATACATATACATATATAGTGGGACAATTGCAGTGCACGTTACTAGTAAACTATACAGGGGGTGAACACTCACGTCTCTCTCTAGACCCAGGTCGTCGGATATGTGCGTGATCTCCTGGGTGTTGGGTTTTGGACACTTGATAAAGTAGGACTCCAGTGCAGAGCGCACGGTCCCCTCCAGGCTGGTCCTTCGCTTTCTCTTCCGGGTGTCTACAAACACCCGCTCTATCTTGTACATCTGCGAAAACAAACAGGCCTTTCATGAGCTACCATTTACACGGTGTGTGTTGGACTTGATGTGGTTCACCTAAACATGAACATAGGGAAAGTATTTGATGTATTCCATTTCCCCCAGAACCAGAGACGAGGGACATCGGCCTGCAAGGGGTGTTTTTGTTGATCATCCACAAGAGGGGGTTCAACCATTTCAGAATCAAGATGCCCCAATAGAAATATAAAAGTTTTCACCTAATCCTTTACAAAACAATGAGCTAAAAAAATGATTTAGATGTTTCCCTGCTCCAAGGGAAACATCTAAAACATGCAGGGCAGGGGTCCCGAGGACCAGGATTGAGAACCACTGCAACTGATCAAACCATACTTCCACAAGACCACAGTAACGGGGTAGGGTTTGAATCAGATCAGGTCGTTCATTATGGGTCGACTCACATCTTGTGGGTTGTCGGAGGTCTCTGCCTCGTTCAGCCACCTCTGGAGCAGGGGCTTCAGTTTACACATGTTCTTGAAGCTGAGCTGGAGGGCTTCAAAACGACAAATAGTTGTCTGGCTGAACATCTTGCCTGTACAGACAGAAGAGACTACATTACCTGTGGTACACACTAGGATTGGACAGTTAATTTAATGGATGTCTGTGAAAGCTTACCATAAAGATTTCCCAGGGCCAAGCCCACATCTGCTTGTGTGAAACCTAATGTTATACGCTTGTGTTTCAATTCCTTGGCAAACAGCTCCAACTCTTCAGTTGAGAGGTTTTCCTTAAGAAAACCACATAATCAGTATATCGAGTAACCAGTTAAAACATTTATAAATCAACAGCATCAAACAAAAATCCAAAGCAAAATCGTAACTCACCTCTTCCTCTGAGTCGCTGCACCCGCCGCTGGAAGAACCGCTGCTACGAGTTGAGTTGGAGTTCTGAGTCGGTGTTGCCGGGACGGTCTGGCTTGCACTCCCGCTGAAGAACGCGTTCACGGGCAGTCCATTGCTTGGGGGAGATGGCGAAAGAGATGGGGACGAAGCAGATGATGTGGTGGCATTTTGACTACTGGTGCTGGCGGCCGTCATATGAGTAAAACCGGGCCAGAAAGACGGGTTCCATGGAGCCGAATAATACATCCCGTGAGTCATGGCGGAAGTCGGTGGGGTTTGATACTGTTGAATCTTTATATCGGTCGAGTACTCATCATTCACCTCCTTTTCTGTCTTTATCTCGGGCATCTTGATCTGCTCCCTGGTTTCGGCAATAGGTGGACTGTGGTTGGCAGGTTGTGTGACCGCAGCGACCCCTGGTACTTGCCCTGTGTACTCGGAAGCGGCGAAGGGATACCAGTGTTTGGGTTGGCCGAAGTCCCCAGCCTGAGAGTCGGAGGCCCTGTAGTCACCACCGACGGGAGGGAACGGGAAAAAACTTTGAGCGGCAGCCTGGGTAATTCCGTTATATGCCGCTTTGTTGAAGATTAGGGCCGGGTCTTGCAGCACACCGTGTGGTATCTGGAGCGACGAGCCGCCCAATCCTTCTTGAGCCAGGGCCTGTGAGTACATAGTAGCCCGGCTGAAGTCGTAAGGTCTGCTGTTGCACTCAGAGTTGGAGGTCTGGGATCGGTCAGACATGGTCACGGTTGCCTAGAGTTGCACAAATTGATAGTAATCCCGACTGCGTCTGCTGGCGACCGTCTAATCGTCCATGGCAAAGTTCTGGAAAATGTTGGAACTTTTGAGCAACCTAATTATGTCAAAAAGCTAGTTAGCCAAAATGAACCACTCTCCAATTCGTGGAGACGTGAAAAACAACCCGTTACGGGTTGGTCGTCACTCTGTTCTCCAGACAATCCTCTGCAGAAATGCAAGCTAAATTCAACTATTAGAGTTCACCACCACTTAGTCAACCTCACCTTCAAGATCAAATGCTCTTCTTTGGACTCAGGCCTCCGGATCCACAGGTTTTCCTAATCAGTCGATGCTCGTGCTGGAGGACGGAATGTTAATTGTCTTCTCTCCTATTGGCCACAACAGATAATTACGTACAGCTGATAGTGAATTTGTGAATGAACTTGATGTTTTTTCAATTCCAACGTAGCATGTAAGAAAACTCGGGGCGTGTACTAGGCCGACTATTGGCTCCTGGTAAAGGAAGTTTCAAGTCACCGTGGACCATTGTTTACAATGTTTAATTAATAGATTTGCAGTTCACACTCCCACATTAAAATAACCAAGCCCAACATAGAGTAGGCTATAAAGTGTTAATTCTGATGGAAAATGATCACAAAATATCACATTTAGGTGAAATGTTGATCTGCATGTTTACATTGTGAAGGATTGGAGTTGTTCTCACAAACCTGAAAAGGCTGTTGTTAAAAATACATATGTAGGCACCCCATACGTTCACCCCATCATTAGGCAATGCTTACTTTGTTTAAATTATTCACTTTTAACGACTTGTCCTTGATATTAAAATGTGATGTTATTTAAGTCTGGGTAAAGGATAGGCCTATATTCATTCGAGATTTAGGACTAACATTAGCCTACACAATTGTGAACGTAAAGAAAACCAAAACATAGCCTAACATTACATTCACATTGCTTAGCACAGAGTATTTAATGTGCTGCTAAAATATTTGTGCATTTAAATTGTAAAAGCCTATTATATCCTTGGATTGACTTGATTAAGATTTTTGATTTTATTGATCAATAATATCATACATTGTTTAGGTTTTATCTATCTCCCTGGAAGTGAACTGGTAACTTTTTAGTTTAAGGCATGTAGGCTGCAGTGGAAAACACGTAGCCTACGCCCAAAGCAAATGCCATGTTTTAGCCTATAGAAATTTGAGACAACGCAAAGGAAATACATAAAATGGCTCCAGGCATTCAGGTGACCTTCCACCATTCACCCTTGATCGGTGGCTATTCAAAGGCGTGGATGGCCGTCGCACCGATACAGATGCGCACCCCCAGAGCGAGTCGTTGGCTACAGATTGTGGCAGGAAGACGCGCTGCAGGAAGGTAGTGGGGGTGTCATTGTACGGCTTGCCCCCGGCGCACCCCGCAGCTTTCAGACCCCGAGTTGCGATGGTCGACCATTAGCTTCTTTTCAGACGCGAACAATAAGTCTCATCCCTTTGATTTTGCCACCCCACACACACACACACCTCCTCCCCTGAATCAAACAGTCAAAGTTTCACTGAAATCCAGACGGGATAGCTGTTTGACAGGCGTAATCTGAAAACGCAGTGACTCATAAAATGGTTTGACATGTGTAGCCAGCTGCATCATCACCGTTCATGTCATAACAAATATCGCCTGATGTGATCTTTATATTGTATGTAATCTACAGCATGTTCCCATCTTACTATGCCTTCACAGGCCAGTCATTCGACCTACCTGTAGACATCCATCTTCAAACGCACTTTTGCTCACCACCTAAACTAGGGACTCTGCAGCATATTCTGTGCTCGCTTGCCCAAGAGAGAGAGGGGGCTTGGAATGGCCACAGGGACTCCTCAATGGCTTAAAGGACATCAAACTCCAGCTACAGGCATTGTCCTGCACTCTGTACTTGGATGGGAATGGGGTGGGGTGGTGTGGGGGTGATGGATTGTCATGCTAAACACTCACAGGGAGAAAGTGGGACGAGGTACAAGGCTTCAGAGATCGAGAGAGAAGGAGTGAGAGGAAGGGGGGAGGATTTGATACAGTGAGGGGGATACTGTCGGGAGTGTGGGTGTGTGTTTGTGTGCGTGTGCATGGGGGGTGGGGGTGGTGGTGTCAGTGGATTAGCCTGAAAAGCTCCCAGATGTCCTTTTTCAGATCTTGTCTTGCTCCTTTCAAGTGAACTCTCCTTCGTCCTGTGCTCCCCCCCCCTCCCCCACCGCTAGCTGTAGGAGCACAGGCCTTCTGCAGATAAAGGCAGCATCTGCCTGCCCACTTCTATTTATCTGTCTGTCACAGTGAATCTATTCCGTCATGTTGGATTGGAGTGGACTGCATGAATGAATAAACAAAGGAGAACCTCCCCCTCAAGTAGATAGATAGGTACTTTATTCATCCAATAGGGAAAAATAGCGGTGTATGGACCGATGCATGGGTAACTAGAACAAACACGCCCTTTATTAGTTATTGTGTTTTACAGAATTGAAAGCCTACATTTTTGCCATGGACCATAGGTGGTCAAATGGTTGACATTTGGGTTGTAGTACAATGGATGCCAGACACAGGCTTTCCAAAAATTTAATATGTACTGGTACTGATATGAGCAAGTATATTATATTATCAAATATCAAAAAATATAAAATGTATATGCTTGGCTATGGTTTTGCTTTGCCAGGGACTGAAATTGTCCCACCTCCACTTGTCCTCTACTTTAGGCTCGAGTAGTATACAAGTTCCATGGGTTCTGTCTGTGTCTCTCTGTTATCACCACTCCTGCAGTTGATACCTCTTATCTGTTGTAAGCCTCCCCCCAAACAAGTCTGATGGCTTTTTGATTTTCTACCTAACGGCCCTGCCTTTGACACCCTGAATACCCCCCCACACACACACACACACACACACACACACCGCCCGCTCACCGCTAGCCAATGGCTGCTTTTGCTTCCACCGTAACCGAGACAATGGGTTTTAACGGCCCTGGTCAGACTACTCAATAGGGACAGTTACGAGAGCTGCTCAATTCCCTCCCCCAGTCACACACACACACATGTGCGCACACACACATATTCACACCAGGCTTTCAGGCTCTGTGGCAAGAAAGCCAAAGGAAACTTTCCAACCTCTAATGTGGTGGAGACAGAATGAGTGAAAACACAAGAAAGGAAGGCACGCCAAAGCTCAAATACAGCAATGACACACAAACAAAAACTTCCACTTGTAATAAAAACCTTTTAATTCAGATTCAGCTAGGCCTGCATATACAAAGACTTAGAAAAAGTGAACTCTTTCGAATTCTGTTTTTGCAGGGATTGGGACTAACAGTGGTCTTGCCACTGAGAAGTAATACAAGAAAGTGACGTCTACCATGTTTTAATGCCATCATCTGTTCTTTCATACAAGTGCTGCAATGTCACTTCCTCACCGAGAGTTTACAGATACGTGTTAAAATCAGCATAAATATATCTAATGAAATCATTTTTAATCAAAGCATGCAATATACTTACTTTGGTGCTAACCTTTCATAGACACAGTATATATATATATCTTTGTAACACTTTATTTCAGAGTCAATCTGTAGATAATCTCTAAATGCCCAGCATATACTCAATAAACTATCAACAGATGGTCAATTACTATTAACTAACGTTAATTCTAACCAGTTGTTGAATATCAGCAGAGCGGTACTGTTCTGTTCATAGTTTCTTGATGGTAGGAGCATCTGCATAGGGCATACAGGGGACTCTCAAAACGATGTGTAACTTGGTCATTTGTATGTGCACTCTCTCTCTCTACACATAACAATCCTTGCTGCTCCTAAATGGCAGTAGCTGTGATGTCAAACCTAGTTGGTTGGAGAGTATCCAAAGACACTCAATCAAGTGAAATGGGAATGGGATATCTGAACCGAGGACTGGGCACATAACATGTTAAACTTATGGTTAAAAACCAGGATTTCTCCGGTCCTGTGGTTTCTTAAGGGAGAAAAACAAAACATTAGTTGTACCTATAATTGAATATACTGGAAAAGGTTTTAGCTGTGATGAGGAGAGAAGGTAGGAGGACATTGAGGTTCTTAAATGTGTCGACGTGTGTGTCTTCTGGATCATATATATGTTTGTTTTTGTGTCACATTCAAATAGAGGCTTTGGGAAGTAGCTGCACAAACGATTAACATTATGAAGGCAAGCTAGGGGAACACTAAGATACAGACAATCTTAAATCCAACACAAAGGGCTCAATGTGTGACTCCTAACTTCTTTCGGGCTAACTTTGCGTAAAGGTTGAAACAAACTTACTCGATAAACGACAAAACCCCAAAGGATGAGAGAACAGACCGGAACCATGTGTGTTTCACTGAGACGGGCTTTGTGTGACCCAGACACTATACAGAATATGAAATGTGACAAGTATGACAGTCATAGACACCATAAGATATTGGTTCATGTGATCGTCCGTAGAAATGAAGCCTTCACAGTTAACTACTCCATCTTTCATTCTTTATTTCTTGTCTTTTTTTAACAGGCCTCATCCAGTTTTCTGAGATCGGGTTGGCTTTTTCCAGAGTAAGAACTGGCTTGTGTGTGTGGGGGGGGGGGGGCTATGCTTTGTGTTGGTCCAAATGTTTCACTTTCTCTGGTATTGTAAAGTGGAGTCGTCAAACAAGGGATTCTTCACTTCCATCTCACCTGTCTGTCACATAAAAAACAGGAAATGTAAATAGAACATATATCATGTCAATGGTTATGTGGTGAGGGCTATGTGTGGTGTTTATCTGTGTGAGGGGCAGTTCTATGGGTGTATGTGAAGCCCTCTGTGACATGCTTGCGTGTAAAAAGGGCTATACAAATACATTTGATTTGATTTGAGTGGTTGTGTGTGCTTGTGTCTCTGTCTGTTTCCATAGGCTACTCACCGGTGCCAGACCCGGACACTCATACACAGTGAAGTCTCCTCCCACTTCCTCTTCATCAGAGTTAGCTCCGGAGTCGGGGACCTTCGGTTCTTGTTTTTGTCTGGGAGAAATACAGTCAAGGTTTTAAGTCTGTGAGTGTGTTTGGACGCTCAAACTGGATGGCAAAATCATGGGAAGAGAAAGAGAGATTAATAGGTTGCCGGTTCGATTCCTAGGCGTGCGAAAATGACGTTGTGTCCTTGGGCAAGGCACTTCACTTGCCTTGAGGGGAATGCCCCTGTACTTACTGTAAGTCGCTCTGGATAAGAGTGTCTGCTAAATGACTAGATGTAAATAGAAAGAACACTGAGACAGACAGAGAGAGAGAGAGAGAGAGAGAGAGAGAGACAGAGAGAGAGAAAGAGAGAGCAAAAAAAGAGGAAGGATAGAGAGAGAGAGAAAGTGATAGAAATGAAGGGAAAGTGTGGCAGAAACTCACTTTGCCATTGAGATCATCTGCTGCTTCTGGTGCTGGTAGTGGTACATCTGAGCACTCTGGGCCAAAGTCTGATCCCCCACCTGGTGACAGAAGAGCAGGAGAGAGGGGGAAAAAAGATGACATTATAAAAGTAAAAAGAGGAAAGAGATATTGTCACACACATATGCACTCTTTCCTTTGCTCTGAAATGTAAAGATACAATTCTTACAGAGGTGTCATTTGCTGTTCCAGGAGGTTTTCCACCAAAAGCTTGGTAGTCTATCTTCTGGACCAGGCGCATTTCTCTCTTCAACCTGCAGGAGACAGTTTTTATAGGGTTAGGATGGAAGTCTCTCAAGTCTAAATGCCATATACATGCCTATAGGTTAAACTTATACAGACATGTACAACATAAGACTTCCGAAATGTTGGATAAGCTCTCAAAATGACCTCTAGCGACAATGCAGACATAGCTCCTTTGACACATTTGTAAACAAAACTTAAACCCTGTTGTTTGAAATACAGTATGTCTATCATAGCATGGTATAGGTTGGATGTCTCACCTGAACCAACACACTGTTGCCAGGATCATGGCCACTGTGCCAAGCAGGATACACACTGAAATCATAACTGTAGATGGACACACACACACAGTCACCACCTTTATTACTTGTGAAACTTTGACACATTGCATGAAAAGAGAGCACACAAGCCTCAAATGAAGCCAAAATGATACAAGAAAGTGTCATGTGTCAATTTCCTGTTCTGATATTTCATGGTTAACTAACTTTTCCAAGACGAAACATTGCGTGTGCGTATGTGTGTGTGCGTGAGAGTGTTCACAATGTATGAGGGTTAGATACTTGTGAAATGTGTCTTTACCTGTAAGAAATGGGCTCAGAATATGTGTGTATGTGCATTTGTTTGTGTCCCATTGCATTTGGTTAGGTTACAACATGACACCATGGCTGATATTCATTTGTCTCCTAGCGTCATGAAGCTACTCACTAATAAGGAGTCCGTCCTTGGAACGGTACGGGATGGCAAGGGGTCCTCCCCTCCCCTTGCCCTCGAAGGGGGGCTTGGTAGTGGGGGGCTTGGGGGTGGAGGTGGCAGGCTTGGGGGTGGAGGTGGACCGACCGGCCATGAGCTGGTCCTGGAGTCTCTGGCTTGGAGAATCTGTCTGTGGAAAAGTGGGAGCTTTCTTGGAGGAGGTGACTGCCAAGGAGACAGTGAAGGAAAGTTAGAGGCGAAGGAAGGATAGGGAGAAAAGAGAGAGAAGGGGGGGTAGTGAAAGAGAGATGGGGGAGGGTTAAGAACAAACCTTATTATAAATACACAATGGCAAAAAGTCCTGTGAAAACATTAAAAAGTGCACATTCATTCAGTGACAGTGGGACTCACTTGCTTGGTTGCCCTCCACCACCTGCTGTTTGTCGATGACTGATTGGAGGAAGTCGATCTCCTCATCTAGGTCAGGGATGGTCGTAATTTTATCTGCAGACACGCATACACACACGCAAACACAAACAATACACTGTCTTAGAAACAGCATCTGTCACCTAAAATATAGGAATGTGTTTTAATACCCTAACCAGATGCATGCATGCATCCAGGACAAAACCAGTTAGCGTCTGTGTGTGTGTGTCTCGTGTGGTCAACAAGTGTATGTTGTTTGTTTGGGGATACAGATAAAAGCAGACAAAGGCCAGTTCTTGTTTAACAGCTATTTAACAGCTATGTTAGCCAGACAGTTAGCCACATTCCTGCAACCAGGAAGGGCCTCTCCATGGTAACCAGGGTGTGGAGTATGTGTGTGGCCAGGGGAGGAAGCACCACAGGGGGGCTTGAGCAATCAGCCAAACCCCCCCTGCCTCGGCCCAACCACCTAGACTTCAACCTAACCTATGTTTGATTGGCCGTTCATTCATCTACCACATCTATCTACAACTCAAAAGTCCTTCTACTGTTTTTATATTGTAGCTGTTTGATTTGGTATGTACGTACGTATGATACATGTTTGAATTTTCTGACCGTACGGTATTGTTCGATACTTATCTGTACTGTATCTATAAACCTGATCTACGCACACACACACACACACACACACACACACACACACACACACACACGGAGCGTTGACACAGCCCTGTCTTTGGTACATATAATACTGTACCTCCAGTGCATCTCCTCTCCAGCACTCCGTTATGCGACAGAATTCTGCTAGAGCAAACATATGGGGTAAATATATATTTTTTTTTTATCAAACAACCTAAATTTGCTACATGCACATGAATGTGCAACCTTAGCTGTTGGGATGTTTGTTAACGCTAGCTGCATCATATTTCCTGTGCCATTTTTCCCTCCCAGAAGGTATGCCATATGGCTGGGTTGATATGATGTGGCAGTTTCACTTTCACTGGCTTCTTTTGTTGTTCTCACTGCCCTAAGGCCCCGGCCGTTTAGTTTGCTCCACAGCAGGTGATGGTGGAGGCGGGTCATGCCATCTGCACTTTGCAGGTGGTGCTCAGCTCCATGGGTGACAGTGTGCTTTGCCAGTAAGAGCATCAGTGGTTCTCCACAAACTAACTCAGTTTGAACTTTCAAAGTCTATAGTCAATATTAAGATAACATGTAAGATGGTGTAGGTAGCCACCAGTCAACGCAAACCACAACATTTGGAAATGCTAGTTCTTGA
Organism: Osmerus mordax; assembly: GCF_038355195.1. Lineage (NCBI taxonomy): Eukaryota > Metazoa > Chordata > Actinopteri > Osmeriformes > Osmeridae > Osmerus > Osmerus mordax. Next base: position 3,495,460 of record NC_090063.1, on the reverse strand, counting down.
GAAGGATCAGGGGATGAATTAAGGTGTTATTGGAGAATACTCGAGAAGAGGCCATGTGTGTCTGTGGATGTGTGTGTGTGTACTAGTATGCACCACACCTTCTTGTGCAGAGAGAGCAGGTTTTGGCACCACTGTGTTAATTACTCATAAACCCCTGAGAGGAACCCAGGGGGGTGGTAAGGTACAGCAAACAAACACTAAACAAGTAAACTGTGTGACACACCACACACCTCTGTCGTGGTCACTTACAAAGTCATTTACATCCCATTTCTACCTTGCCCCCCCCTCTCCCCCCTCCCCCTGCCCCCGTACATGGTCCATTACCTACATTTGCCACGAGGACATTGGGAACAATCCCTTACCCCAATATGACACACTATGATGAATCATAACTGGATAACTGTGACTCACAATGAGACAGGAGTCTATTTGATACTTTATAATCATGAGAGTTTGAGTCTCTCATGGTCACTGTGTAGGTGTGTTCATCAATCAACAAACATATTTATTTGAATTCAAAATGTTCTTTTTTTAAATGACCCTTTAGTGTTCATGTTTAAGCCATCTTGAGACCTAGGTCTCTTTTATAGGTGATCCCTGTCTGAAAAAAAACCCTACCTCGCCACCTTGTGGCGAGTATGAGGAAAACAGCGAAATGTTGACTTCCTTTGGACCATAGGCCATAAATGTTTAGGATAGACTTCCCGGAGCATGGTTTGAGAGCACGGTGGAATCTTGTTTGAGCGTGACAGGATACATTTTAGCAGTGTTCAATTGCATCAGTTGTTCTGAGTTACACGACCTCCTCTTGACCACCATGGGAGACTCTTGAGTGAGAATCCCTCTGTCAACATGTCTCGTAAAAACTCTACTCGTCCTCTGATCCACAAACTCTATAAATACGCACCTCTCCCTGGCAACACACGTAGCTGTGTAAACACGTGTAAACTTCTGAGATCTCTCTGATCTAACCTTTTGAACAAAACTACCCATCCTTTCCCCATCCTTTCCTTCCCCACACATGGGACATTTGAGACCTTTTGGTGTGCCCTATCAACTCTTATCCTTTCATCACCTCAGATTAAACTTGTTCAAAGCATTGCCTCCACCAAGCACCACAAACCACATTACCCACACTGCCCAGCCCCATGATGTCACAATACCGCATTCCTCTTAGCTAATGGCCTGTGTGCGGTTGTCATTGGTTTCCATTAACTAGAGAGACCCATTAACCAGGGGTTGTCTGTCTGAATCATCTTTTGTCTGTTACCTGGGCCTGCAAGTCCCTCTGGTCCAGCTGGAGTTAGCTACCACTACATGACAGTAATACAGGCTTCAGGCTCTGACATAGACACAGAGCCCTCATGTCCCTGTGACATGGTCACATGATGTGCATTTTAAAGAGCAAACCCAAGACACACTCCCAGTTTCTCAGTCTCTCACTCGTTATCGCTCTCTGTCTCTCTCTTTTTCTGCACCGTACACGCGCACTTGTTGCGTTGACACAGCGCTGCCTTTGGTACACACGATCCTGTACCTCCAGTGTATGCTCCCTCTATAGCACTCAGTTCAACATCAAGGTAACAGAGGCCGGTACTGTAAAGCATGGCATATTTACTCATGGCAGTGTGCACCTGGTCGACAAACAGACAGGTTCTTCAGAAAACACCCAGGACTAGGGGAGCTAAGATGGCTACTGCTTTCAACAAGCTGTACACTTGTCATCTCTAGCCCACAGTCAGACTCCTACCCTGGGAAAAATAGTGCTGGATGTTGGCTTCTCTCTCTTGCTTGTCACTCCCTTTGAAAACATGGGACAATTTGCCATCCTCCCATGTCAAGTTTGTACTGCATATTTGTGTGTATGTGTATATGTGTGTACGAGGCTTCTGTATCCGAGTGTTTGTGTTTGTGTGCGTGTGTGTCTGAGTGTATTATGCACTGCCACACTGCTGTGGAGTGCGTTGGCGGTCTTGTTATTCAAGCATTGTTATGCACAATCATTTCCATCCTGCTGCTCTCTCATGCATAGCCAAAGACATCTGGGTTGCCAGGTTCAATTATGTATTGTTTCCAGCACTGCTGCCATCCCCCTTTCTGGACCTAACTTGACCCTCATGGCTCTGTCTGATGCATGTACAACAAGACACACACGTCAGACAAATGTTATGTGAATTAGAAACAAACAAAAAAGAGTTTGCCTCAGACAAAGAGATAAGATAAAAGTCAAAAGTCAATGCAACAATGAGGCCGCATTCAAAATGGCTAGATCGAGTTTTGGGGGGATTTGGAGAAATCTGTGTAGTAGTAATAAGGTCCCAATATGAAACACACACATAAACTTGTGTTATCACACGACACACTGTACACACCATTTACTCTATGAATCACAAATGAAATGACAACCCTCTCCTGTCCTCCTTTACAGATGATGGCGTCACCACTAAGCTGTGCCAAGCATGCTGCTAAATTATTAATCCCGGAGGGAAGCACACACATGCAGACAGATGGAGGGAAGAAAGAGTGTCTCTTGCCCTACAGAACTGCTCTGGCCTGACACTCTAATTCTTCTTCCATCTATCCCATTTCTCCCTTCTCTCAGTTTCTTTGTGTTGCTCTCTGTCTCTCTGTCTCTGTCTCTCTCTCTTTCTCTTTCTCTCTCTCTCTGTCTCTCTCTCTCTCTCTCTCTCTCTGTCTCTCTCTCTCTCTCTCTCTCTCTCTCTCTCTCAGCACATGGTAATTAGTCCGTAATTATGAGGCATGAGATTTATCCACGTGGAGCGTCTCTTTCATAGAATTAAATTAGCTTAAGTATAGGGAGCCACGGAGAGAGGGAGGGATGGAGAGCGACTGACGGATGGAGAGAGAGAGAGAGAGAGAGAGAGAGAGAGAGAGAGAGAGAGAGAGAGAGAGAGAGAGAGAGAGAAAGATAGAGGGAAGGAGAGCGAGAGGTGGATTGGAAGGGGAAGGGGGGAGAAAAAGAGAGAGAGATGAGTTGAGGCGGTGATTAAGTGTGTGTCTGTGTGGGTGTCATGTTTCTGTCTGTGTGCGTGGGGATGGGGGGATTAGAGGAACACAGGATCAGACTGCAGAACAGCTCACTGATGCAGGGAGGGAGGGAGGGAGGTACGGTACGGGAGGGAGGGGGAGAGATAGAGGTGACGCAGAGAGGAAATGAGAGCAAAAGAGAGTGAAGAAGAGAGGGTCGGGGGGGGGGGGGTGGGGTCAGAGAGAGAAAAGCTTCCTGTCTCTCCTTGGAGCCAGAGGTGGTCTGTCTGAGGTACACTGTACACATACCCCACCCTCCTGAACACACACACACACTTCGCAGGGCGTCTGTGCAAATGCCAGTTTGTCTACTTCAGCTCAGAGACTGACCAAACCCTGTCTGACCAAGCCCATAACCACTGTTTGGCCAATCACTAGACGTATGTGTGTGTGTGCATGTCAAAGAGAGTGCGTTGATACATCCTCATACCATAGTTATAGGGGATCTTCTTGACCACACACTTCCCTTCCTCGTTCTCCTCCAATGGGGAGAGGCAAGGGCCGCAGTGAGAGGAGCCCACCTGGCAGAAGTCCCGCCTCTCACGGGCACAGTCTATGGCATGGCATTTCGTCTTCGCTGAAAAAACACAGAGGAACAGACAGACAGAGGGAGACATAAGTCAACATTGTGTCCCCATTGCTCATATTGCTGTGGTCGTGACGTGATCATGAGTCATGGTATCAGGTTCTACTAGCCTATTACAAACAGATATAACCCCACTGCACAACAAGGCACAAGAGTGATGAGTGTGTGAGTGGGATCAGGAGGGTGAGTGCGTGTGAGTGATACAGAACAGGACGAGCGTGTGTGTGAGCAAGTGTGCGACATCTTTCTCCGGCGGCCGTGACGTCGCCGGCCAGTCGCTTGGAAATGTCATGGCAACTGATTGCATTACAGATGAGATGAGGAGCATAATGTGGGCTAAAGCCTAGGGCACAAACTGGCACAGATGTACGCATCTCTTTCTCACACACACACACACATACACACACACACACACACACACACACACACACACACACACACACACACACACACATACACACACACATTCAAAGCTGATCGTAAAGTGAGTTTTATAATCAGCATATCTTTCCAGGTGCTGTGGGCTATAGAGATCCACACTGCAGACAGGCTAGGGTGGGACCTGGATACCCCAGACTGCTGACGTCCAGGGTTATGAGGGAGAGGCGGGGGCCGGAGGGGCCCCCACAGTATCCCCAGTATTACTCTGGGCCCTAGAGCCTTTGAGCCCTGGACCACCTAGTTGTCAATGAGCCTGACTTGTTCTGTGGTCAAGTCTTCATCCTACAGTCCATACTAGAGAAGGATTATGTGTATCAGTTTGGTACAAACTTGAAAGGTCAATCACAGATTTTACTATCTTCCATATAGTGGATTTGGTGCTACTATAAGTAAGTAAGTAAGTAAGTAAGTAAGTAAGTAAGTAAGTAAGTAAGTAAGTAAGTAAAACTTTATTTATACAGCACATTTCATACAAGAATTGTGGCTCAAGGTGCTTTACATAAAATCAATAAAAACAATAACACAAGTGATAAAAGTAATAATTAAAATAGCAAATTATAAAAACAATAATATAGTTAATAGGGTTAGAGAGATAAAATTACTTAAATGCTTCGGTAAAAAGGTAGGTTTTAGGCTGTCTTTTAAAAATGTCTAGAGTGTTTGCTTCCCTAATATTTATGGGTAATTTGTTCCATAGTTTTGGGGTGTAATTGACAAAGGCCGAATCACCAATCTTCTTATGACTGCTTCTGGTGACCTCTAATAGGCCTGCATTTGATGATCGCAGTGTTATCCATAAGATGGATGAGTAGTTGCTGGGGTGTGGGGCATCTGTGTGCTACAGATTGCCCCCCTCACACACACATTACATCCTCCTGGTCTCTCTCCATTGCATGTCTTGCTGATTTTGTTGTATGAGATGCTGTTTGCTTGATTGATGTTTTGATCCTAACCAATTCTCGACATAAACATTTTTGAAGAGTGCCTGCCCGAAAAGCTGCCAGAGATCTAGACATTTTTCGAGCCCTAGTGTGTAAACGTAAAAAAAATATTCTGTACAAGTTCCCTCGACCCCCCACGTTGCAAAGCCAACAGCTTGCAGTCTTTTCACTAGACCAAAACTGTGCTTTCAGACAGATGCAGAAATGCTCTGCATGTTGCGCCATCTCCATCTCACATGCAGAGATAAGAGATTAATCTATACTCTCGGTACAACAATATGTAGCCTAGCAACCGCCTGATTGGTGTGCTCTGTGTGTCTCTCTGTTCCTCCGCGCTCACCTTTCCCTCCTTGATGTCAAAACATGGGTGATGAACACGTGCTGTACCCAACTCAAATGAGATCAAATGATCACTGTCTTTCTTATCCTTCCTCTTGCTCTCTCTCTCTCTCTCTCTCTCTCTCTCTCTCTCTCTCTCTCTCTCTCTCTCTCTCTCTCTCTCTCTCTCTCTCTCTCGCTGTGCCGGTTTCTCTCTCAACACAACTGTTTCTCGCTCTACGTGTACCACTCTCTCTCTCTCACTGTCTTTATCCTGGGGGGGGGGGGGGGGGGGATCTCTATTTTTACCTGACACGTGCCATACTTTCTTTTCCTGAAGAACTCGAATTCCGCTCCGATCACCATAATACATTTCGTTGACCCCGACATTAGCCATGCGCCTGTCAACTGGGAGAGAGCAGGAGATCTCATCATCCACTGATGAAAAATCATCATCCGGATGAGAAATCACTCTGTCTGAGTGGCTTCGGGCCGTGAGTCAGCCAGTCAATGACATGTGAATGTGTGGAGAGAGAGAGAAACGTGTGTGCTGGCCCCGCGTGCAAAACGAGTCTGATCGTTAGACAATTGGATCAAAGATAGGGCATTAGAAACTGAGGTCCTTCCATTTGTTGCTCGTCCTCTCTCTGCCAGTGCTGCCTGTGGCCCGTCTCTCTCAATGGAATTGGACCTTGTGAAACCTTTGCCCACATCAGGATCGGGCAGATTACCACTCTGCAGTCTCCCGACCAGGCTGTTGCATGGTTGCCTTTTACTAGTTTATATTCTTATGTTCCAGAAACCCAACACACAGGGATGAAAATCCTTTCATCCCTTCTCTCTGTCTCTCTTTCTTTTTATCCCTCTCTTGTTTTCTCTTTCTGTTCCACTACGTCTTGCTTGCTCTGTCTTAATCTTTCACTCTATGCCTCTCTTCTTTTCATTTTCTCCCTCCCTCCTTCCCCTCTCTCTGTCCTCACCTTTTTCATCTTTTTTTTAAATCTTCATCCATATTGCTCTCTCCTCTATCTGTTTCTCTTGCTATTTCTTCCTCTCCCTTCTCTTCTTGACTGTTGATGTTTCACCAAAACGCCTGCGGGAATTGGGGTGTTCTGTCTCTGGCCATACTCCATTCCCCTCTCTCTCTCTCTCTCTCTCTCTCTCTCTCCCTCTCTCTCTCTCTCTCTCTCTCTCTCTCTCTCTCTCTCTCTCTCTCTCTCTCTCCAGCCCCCTTTCTGTACTCATCTCTCATCCTTCTCTATCTCCCTGATAGAGAATCTCCATTTTTCCCATTCACTCTCTCAAAGCTCTTCCCTTCTCTCTCTCTCTCTCTCTCTCTCTCTCTCTCTCTCTCTCTCTCTCTCTCTCTGCACTCAGCCTTTGATCAGAAAGTGTGCGTGCGTGCGCATGTGTGTAAAGAGTGATTATTGTAGTCCAGACCTGGGATGATCTGACCCTGTTCATGCAGCAGAGACCCAAGATCAAACAGCAGGACATGGGGACTGGGGACTGGTCGTCCCACATCAAACCACCAGCACACCAGCCCCGTATCCCTCTGGATAGCACAGCTCCCTGTCTAGATCTATGTCACTGATTCATGTGATTCATTAGAATGAAAATGAATCCCATTTAACGTCAATTTCTCTTCTGTTGAGCCTCTTCAACATGAAGAATAGAATCGAAAAAGCAAGAAAATGTGTATGTGTGTTACGTTCGTTATCGGGCAGTGTTGCTGGAACTTTTATCGAATGCTGTGGGTGGTTAATGTTGCAAAGCTACTACCGGACTACAATAATTACTCTTCACACACTGACAAGCACGCACACACACACACACACACACACACACACACACACGCACCCTCATCATTCCCATCATCACCATTCGTCCAAAGCTAAAGCATGGGAGCAAAGGATGATAACCATCACAGATACATAACTGGTACACTAATGACAGACTTTGTCGACCCTCTGTTTAAGGACCTCAGGGATACTGCAGCCGACCGTTCCATCCTATACCCAGCAAGCTGGATCGATACCACACACACTAAGTGCGGGAAGTGCGTACATTTCATAAGGTGTGACAAGAAACCACAGGAGGGCAGGATGCATCACATTGTCACCTACACAGCTAGATAATTAGAAAGAGAGAGAGACAGGGAGAGAGAGAGGGAAGGAGAGCGAGAGAGAGAGAGGGAGAGAAAGAGGGAGAGGGAGGAAGTGGGAGGGAGCGAGAGAGAGACAGAGAGCGAGAGAGAGAGATGGAGGGAGAGGGAAAGAGAGAGAGGGAAGGAGAGCGAGAGAGAGAGGGAGAGAAAGAGGGAGAGGGAGGAAGAGAGAGGGAGAGGGAGGGAGGGAGAGACAGAGAGCGAGAGAGAGAGAGAGAGAGAGAGAGAGAGAGAGAGAGAGAGAGAGAGAGAGAGAGAGAGAGAGAGAGAGAGAGAGATGGAGGGAGGGAGGGAGGGAGAAAAACGGTGGGGAGGGAGACTCGAGATGAGGGAGAGATGAAGGGAGACTGTTCTTTTGCCCCAGAGACCTCGAGAAAAACGTAGACAGAAGGAGAGAGAGAGAAATGTGAGAGAGAGAGAGAGCTAGTGAGAGAGGAGAAGAGGGAGGGAGAGAAAGAGGGGGAGGGAGAAAAACAGGGGTGAAGCGAGATAGTGGACAACAGAGGGGAGAGAGAGGGAAAGACAGAGGTAGCGATAGAGGAAAAGTGGGAGAGTCGAAGGCAGTCAGCGCTCTATAACGATGCCGTACATAATGGGTCATTAGGTCAGCAAGGATGACCGAAGTGTAAAAACGTTTTGTAACAGCAACACCTGATGAGCCAATGATAGATAAATAAAATGAGTAGCCATCTGCTGTGGCATGCTGGGTAATTAGGAGCACCGAGGAACACAGTGGCCTAGCGCTCCCTGACACGGCCGGGCACAGACACTTACGTGGCACAGTTTGTTTGCTTTAGTCGCTCTGCCGCAACGGCTGCTCTTTATGAGAAAAGCTAGCACTCAATCTGTGCCTATATGATAGTGCTTGTGTGCGACACAGTATGAATCACACTGTAAGCATGAATGTGAATGTGCTTGCATTTGCGTGACTGTTTGTGTGTTATTGTGTGTGCGTGCATCCTACACAAGGTGTTGATTGGTGAAGTGGGCAGGGACCAGGGGGCAGGAAACTGGCCATGCCAGAAGGGTAACGCTGTTCCATTGTGTGAACTTCCTGTTTCTCAGGACACATGGGAAGTCGTCGTTGCACTCCAAGTCAAGTGCCTGCACTAACAGACCACACTAGAGCGGCCACTTTACTGGACAGGAGAATCACTGAGTTCTGTCCTTCCTAATGCAAACTTCCCTCCACACAGGACTCTCAGTGGACATCAGTATTATTGTAGTAATGTGTAGTAACATGGAGCAATGTAGAGACAACCAAGTATTTGTCCAATAACATTTGATTGGAGATGTAGGGAGTCAGATGGCTGAGTGGTTAGGGAATCGGGCTAGTAATCAGAAGGTTGCTAGTTTGATTCCCGGCTATGCAAACCAAATGACGTTGTGTCCTTGGGTAAGGCACTTCACTCTACTTGCCTCGGGGGAATGTCCCTGTACTTACTGTAAGTCGCTCTGGATAAGAGCGTCTGCTAAATAACTAAATGTAAATGTAAGATGATCGCAAGGAGGGAAGAGAGAAAGATCCAGGGTCGAAGGGATGTTTTCGAATTGGCATTTAACTCGGCATAACTCGAGACAACTATCCTCTCAGTACGCCTGCGCCTCGTCCATTAAATGTATCTAGCGGGACAAGTTATCCTTTACTTCTCAGCGTGAGAAAAGATTGAAACGCACGAGAGATGCGAGGTGTTGCGTCAAAGCGTGAGAAGCGCTGAAATGCGCGAGTCTCACGGCGCATGTGTGAGACTTGAGAGCACCGAAGGCCGTAGGATAGGTCTTAGGAAAGAGTACAAAAAGAAGTCAACCGCAACTCCTGTAATTCAACCTGACCTTCAGACGCTTGTGAAACACTGTGAATCCGACCTGCTGCCTTCATTCCCAACACACAGACTATATCTGGAACACTGTCACCTTGGCCTGACTTGAAGTCAACACCGCATCTTATCAGCACCACTTTGGAAGAAAACCAAACGAACACCTGTGCTACTGTGCATGACTGACTGATGATTTCCCGTGCTGAAAAAGCCCTTGGAGGTGTCTGGCGTGTGTCTTTCTCCGATGAAACCTTTCCGAAACGTCTGTCAGAGAAGCAGAAGGAACAGGAAAAGCGCAAGCATCTGTTTAAATAGCCCTGAGATATGTAGACTGTGACCCGACCCTTTTCACAACACTAGAAGGACCAAAACGAAAAACTGGTTACTGAGTTACTGAGGTGGAAGACACGGAAAGAAACGATAAGGAAGTGAGAACAGGAGGAATGTGTTCCCGTCACATTCATGTCTCAGTGGAGGAGGCAGAACGGGTCATTCTACAAACAGGTGTGCCCAAAGTGACTCTATTGTTCTATCTTTCCTTTCGTTCCTCCGTCTCTCTTTCTCCGATAACAAATACGTCTACTGCCTGTCCACCTTCTCTCTCTCTCTCTCTCTCTCTCTCTCTCTATCCTGTTGCTTCACTGTAACTTTGCTACTGAACAGAGCATGGCTTTCTGCATCTTTCTCTCTTTAGTACTCGTTTCTGATGCTGATCTGCGTCTAGCACATTAGTGGCAGGATACAGACCCATCCTGTTTTCCTTGTTAGGGAGCAGACCACACGAAATGAAACAAACTGAAACACAATTGTCTATTTGTACCTCCATTCCTTTCTCACTCTCTATGAGGACAGACAACCATTTTCTGTTCATATCCAAATCACAACCGGAGTAGTAGGTTGTTATTGACCTCCTGTGTGCCTCAAGGGGCCATGGCTCAAAGTACTGTGGCCTGTCTGGTCAGACAACCCAGCGCCAAAAAAAACGTTCTTCAAACGCAGCGTTGTACATTCAGATGTATGTGTGTGTGACATAAACTGTAACAAGATGATTATGGTCAGGGGGGGGGGGGGGGCGGTGGGCATTCAAGACGATCCAGACAACATCGATTGCAGCCCCAGGAGGTGTAGACTGTGCAGAACGTTAAGGAAAATGTCTCTGGATCGATTGAATTCAATATTAGCTCCCTCATTTCCTGGCTCTGTGTTCTGTTTTCTTCCCTTGGGTGAAACATAGCAACACACACACACACACGAATGATATAGCAACATTGCCTGACAAGATAAATGTTGAAACCTTCTATCCTTCCCACAGTCCACAGTAGAATGAGCGTACTGGCCAGCCAGGATTACCATTTCCTAAGAAGTCTTCAGAAGGAAATATTTTTGCGTGTCAAATTGTTTTCAACTCTCTCCCATGGATCTGTTAGACTTTCCAACAAATCCCCGTCAATGATAAAGGGATTTGCGCTACATCTGTAGCACTGTCCACTGTGGAAAGTACTTCAAACGGACATATGTTCTGATTCAGCTGTATTAACTTTGAGATGAAATCAACTCTTTGTGATCATCTCTTCGCTTCTGCTTGATGGAATAGTGTGTGCTGTTAAATCGCTCAATCACTACATCTTACGAGTTGCTTTTAGCGATTTGAAAGATTCTTGGTTTCAGTTTTAAATAGACATCTTGTTTAATTCCATCGCCTTTTCTCTCATTCCACTGAGGTCATACCTGTTTGTGCTCTGATCTTGTCTCTCCTCAGCCAAAACTTCTGTATTTGTTCTCTTTTTTTTTATATTGATTATCATCCAACTGAGTGTGTGTGTGTGTGTGTGTGTGTATGTATGTCTGCATATGTGTGTTAGTGTACATGTAATGTATGTCTGTGTGTGTGTGTGTCTGTGCGTGCCTTTGTTTATGTGCTTGTGCGTGTGCGAGATCTGGGAGCCAGCGATGTATGTGGCCCCAGCTGTTTAAGTGTACGTGGCAACGAGGCACATTTTCCACCTGCTCCCGTCTCGGCTCACAGATACGCCTAAACAACCTACTTATGACAGCCATGACCACCCTGGGGTCATAAACTATGTATATGTGTGCGTGTGTGTTTGCTACCTGTAACTGTGTATAATAATGTCAGTTAAACTATAATCTCCCTAACGCCAACAAGCCTCCAGGTGGGTTTTCCTTAGATAGACTCAAAGGCTCTCCTCTTACAAAATAAGCTTCCTGAGAGACAAACCGGACACAAGAAACAATTCTGGCAGCACAGTTATCTATGAATAGAGACATTTAAAAAATCATTTTACATTTGAATCAAACCGTATAATGCTTTTTGGCTCGTATCAACTTGTTATTAAAGTTAATAAAGCCTGTAGGCTATGCAGATTGAGAAACCAGAGGGCATAAATGTGCAAAATAGAGGCGTTCACAAAATGTTAGTTCAATTTTCTCATCTTTGCTGTGTTTGACAGTTCTCTCCGCTTACATAATGCGCACAGTCGCAGCTACGCAGTGCTGTACCTTGTTAGGATCTACAGCCGACTTTACAATGACACATTCTAGAGCCATATGGACACAGACAAAGCCTCAACATTAGCTTTGATAATTGACAAATAGCAGAAACAGGTTGGACTGTTTACATATGCATTCGAGTCTAATGATTGGACAAGTTGTCTTGTTCATAAATACAACACAGCACTCAACCGTTAGGACATCTTTTTTTGGTTGCTAAGGTCCTGTTTCAAAGACAAATACATTCTTTGTTATTTAGCGTGTGTTGGGGATTGAGGATGAATGTAGGCCCGTGCTCTGATGTTCCCAGTTCATGTGTTAAGCGTCCTGTGTGCTTGCTTCTGGGGGATTTGGGGATTGTGTCTGTATGTCAGTGCATGTTTGCCTGTATGTGGGTGCATGTGTGCCTGTGCATGTGCGTGTGGGCCGTGTGCGTGTGTGTGCATGTCCACACCAGCCAGATGACAGAGATTGAGGGAGAGTGCCCAGCTGTTGTGTCTCCCAAAGGGTCTCCATGTTAAAATATCAGGGGAGATTATCTCTGTAGTTCCATCACCAGCCAGCCAGTCAGTACATTCTGGCCCCAAAGACCTTTGCTGCACGGTTACATGACCAAATCTTGTCTAGAAACATGTCTAGAAAGTTTATTCATGACAATGTTTAAACAATGAATAACTGGTACCATGATGTAGATAAGAGAATACAGGAGGAAGTGCAGCTTTTGTTAATAAACGCAGTCACTATAACTTTCTTAAAATGACAAGGAAGGAATTTAAAAATGGGATGGTAAACCAAGGATTTTTTGTCTTTTTCCATAGATGTTTACAGAGACAGTTACCAAACGGTAATTATAAATTAAAGCTATTTGTGATATAGCCTGCCCAGATTCAATGAAACCATCTGGTGGCTTAGAAACAAATAACCTACACCGTCAGCGTAACAAATAGGCAAAACTGTTAAATGTCTACGAGAAATCAAACAACATTAAATGTCTTGTATTTATGTTAAGTGTAGCTTGTGTTTGGGGGGAAATGTACTGTTATACTGAACATGTTAAAAGCAGTAGCTTATACGCTAGTGAAAGATCAGATGAAAAAAAAACACATTGACAGTTTAGATCATTGACTATTTGAGGTTGGCATAGATTGTCACCACGTCAAAATAAATGCCATTGTCCGAATAGTGTTACTTAGATTTATGTCATAAAAGGTTATTCTTACCTGGCATAGCTCTACTAGCAGAAACAGTGGTGAGAATAACACAGAAACACAGCAGAACCCCGGGCAGGAGGGAGGCCCGGGGTTGTCGTTCAATCCGGTTCGGAAGCAGCATCTTTGGTCTTTTTAGGAACGTATAGCCAGAGACGGAGACATGGAGCTTGTCATTTCCGCAGCTGTCCTGTCTATGTCCTATGTTTAAAGAGTATGGTGGAACGGCGACAGTCGAGAAATAATACACACAGACAAGAACGCGATCGTGTTGGTTTGCGCTCCAGCGCAGTCAATTTACGGTCTGCGCCTTTAGCTCACGAGTGGTAATCCGTGGCAGAGCTAAAGATAGCGCCGCTGTCGGTGAAGGAGGGGGTGGGAATTCAGCTCGGACAGAAGATTAGATGAGAGGTAAACGGGGGTGAACGACGTAAAACTCCGGCGTTGCATCCTAGTCAGCTTCATGACGCGGTAGGGAAAAAGCGTTTATTTGACAGAGCACGGACAGGTAGGCCTAGGTAACAGGTGGGTTCCAGTTTACATTAGTCCGCTATGCTAGGGCCAATATGAGGAAAAAAAAACATTTATTACGGATTTATTAGTTTATTACGGTTTTTATTTGGATTGTCTGGTCTGATTCAACCAGACTGTTAGGATTAGAGGAGTCTCCAGAAGCCGACTAGTTTGTTAATGAATCAAAACCAGGTTGTTTCACAGTGGTGAGAAGTCGCATCTTCTCACCAGAAGGTTTCTGGTCTCGGTCCTTGGCCCAGGTAGGTGGGAGCTTGGAGGGAGTTGTGGAGATTGACAACCACTGAGAACAGAGATCTGATATTGACATCGCGCTTTCAAAATCATGGTTCAAAACTGATTGTTCAGTATGGGGGTTTTCTATTGTTTCAAAGGGTTCTATAGTAGTCGTATGCTTCCCCAATGTTCAGTGTAGGGAGATATGGGGTGTCTCTGATGGACAGTGACGACCCTGGAATGGTCCAGGCTAAGGGAGGAGTGAGAGTGGCTCTGGCTGGATACACAAGCACTTGTCAGAGAGCGCACTCTGCTGACCAGTAACAGAAGTAGCACCTGGAAAAAAAGGATATTCAGATAGTTCATATTCAAATGTTTTATTCTAACTTGACATATTGCAATCAACAAACAAGATAGGCCTATGAGTACATTTACATTTAGTCATTTAGCAGATGCTCTTATCCAGAGCGACTTACAGTAAGTACAGGGACATTCTCCCCGAGGCAAGTAGGGTGAAGTACTAGCCCAATTCCCTAACCGCTCAGCCACCTGACTCGCCTGAGTAGATTTCTTGCTGACCTTTCAGACTTACAGTTTTTCTGAATTGCTAAAACAGTACAAAGACGCAGTACAAAGACGTGACACTGAGGCAGAATACCGTTACTAATCTCACATCGACTTTTCAGTTGTACAACATTTGAGTTTACTGTAAATTGCTTTTCATTTAAAGTTTTCTTTGTTCTTTGGGCTTTTGCCGTTGGACTACTGTATTTTCATGCAAGTAGTGAATATAAAGACATACAATACTGTATTACTTACAGTTTTTTCCGATTGCTTAGACACAAAATGTCAAATAACACACAGTTAGTGAAACCTGACACTCAAGGAGCAAAACAGCAGCCCAGATCTACACAGCTATAAGCACATTCTCAGCCTCACACTATTTGCAAAATACTACACAGTGTTTTGCAAATCACTAAACACTTTTCTACATTAGACACAGACATTTAAGATTATGTCTCTTGATAGCCTTTTTAGACACTGCCTTGTAAAATGCCACATGTGAACGAATGGATCAAACGCGGGCGTCAGGTGTACAAGCACTAAAGTGCTTATTGTAAACATACCAATCAAGTGTAAGCACTACAAAAAGGCAACAGGTCAGTGTACCTGTCCTCATCAAAAATGGAAGGCAATGTTGCAGGAAGAGGAAGAGGGGGATTGAGGATGAGAGGGGGGGCCCGTGGAGGAAGGTAGGGAGAGGGAGAGGTAGACCTGGAGGCCGTGGAAGAATAGGGACAAATGTACGATATCTAATGAAATTCGAACAACATTGGTTGACCATGTTGTGAACCATGGGGCCACATTGAGAGAGCCTGGACAGAGAGTTCAGCCCAACCTCAGCAGATATACTGTTACAACAGTAATTTGGACATTTCGACGAGAGCACAGGTGAAAACTACTATTCTCTACAGTACAGTACAGTAAAATGTCGCCTACTACGGTATATGCACTACATCAGTACTTCTTTTGTACACATTCACGGCAGTCCATGATTGAAACAATGTACTGTATTTCATTTGCTGAATACTTTCATTTGTCTCCACAAATGTATTTGATGTGTTTACAGTATGTAGCCTATTATAAAGTATTCCATTTGAAATATGTTCTGATTTTCTGCACAAAATGCAACCTTTACGTAGACAATGTGGAGAAATACAGTAAATATTTTCAGCAGTGTGCAGTGCTGGCCTTGTGTGTTGTGTTTGGTCAACATATCTATGTACTTTTACGTACTCTACTGTCACAATATCTCTGACAAAATCAAGCAGGTTATATCATTAGAAAAGAATAGTTAGTGTAAAAGTGTTTTACATTTTGTGTTTAAGCAATCGGAAAAAAGATGTAAGTAATACAGTATTGTAAGTCTTTATATTCACTACTTGCATGAAAATACAGTAGTCCAACAGCAAAAGCCCAAAGAACAAAGAAAACTTTAAATGAAAAGCAATTTACAGTAAACTCAAATGTTGACAAAGTCAAAACACTGTTTTCAAAATTGTGCTTAAGCAATCTGAAAAACTGTAAAGTAACCTACTTACGGTATGCAATTTATTCACAGTAGTACAGTAAGTTGTGATTGTTATACTTATAATTTTTCTGTAACTACATGCCCTGGATGCTGTGTTCTCCATTTTTGTGCTGTGTCAAATGATTGCGCCATAGTGTTTATATGTTGAGTTGCTGTGTTTATGATCTGAAAGCATTGTTTCATTTTGAGCACAGGTTAAATGGTTTAGGGGCGAGTGTTTTATTTTACAAGAGGAGTCAGAGGTTTTGGAAGTTTAGTTTGGAAGATTTGGTTTTGTGTTTACAGTTTTGAGAAAAAGGGTGACAGTTTCAAGAAATGTGTTTTAGCAATTGTGAAAAAATAATATTTATCATGACAAGCATCTCTGGGATGTTATACCTTATGTCTTGTATCACTGTGTGAAACTAAGTCAGAGATACATAGCCTAAGGTTTGTATTCTTCTGGAAGAATAAGCATAAGATATTTATTTTGACTTAATTTAGTCACTAACCAGATATAAAATCTTATCAGGTCTCAATGATATTCAAGTTCCCTTTAACAAGAAACAACATTGCTAAATGCCCAGGCATAGCAGTCCCTATATCTTTTAACCCTTGTGCTGCCTTCGGGTCACATGACCCAAAGGTTCGTAGCGAACCATCGTCGTTTAGCCAATTTTACCCAATACAAAAACAAATAAAAATAATTTTCTTTTAACCTTCGCAATGTGGGGGGTCTGAGACAGCCCAACGGTTAAAAGAAAATGCTTAACTTTGTTTTTGTATGCGGTAAAGTTGTCGCAATACGATGGTGGGTCACAATGACTGATGGGTCAGAATGACCCGAAGATAACACAAGGGTTAAGTAATATAACCAATCAAATAATGGTACTTTCGAAAATGCGTCCATCTGAATTGTTGACCAAGGACATCAAGCTATGGAGAACAGAACCTCACATCTTACTTAAAGCATGCCAAGCGAAGAGGCCGACGGCGTCGTGACATTCCTTTTCTACAGTATTCCGTTGTCCTGTGCGAGTTATTGTCACCTGTCCACGTCTGTGGCCGTGTTCCGCTGATGTCATCAGCTGACGTCAGGCTCCAAACTTGTTGGTCTTCATCCAACAATCCATACAAGAGCAAGTGCATGCATCTGGTGTCACGGCATTACACACAATTTGTGATTAATTCAGATAGGCCAGTTAATGGCTAGGCTGTAGTGCTAGTGCTAACCCATTTGCTAGAGCACAGCGAATACACATGGAAAGATTTAGGATTCAGAAGAAGAAAGTATAACACTTATGTAAGCAATGAATCCACTCAAGTAATCTTGATTCTTAATTTATTGATAATGGCAAAATCTTGTTGCTTTTGCTCTCTGTTTGCCAAAACTGAGACAAGGAGAATATAAATTTGCATGTGAAAATGTTACCAGCAATTGGGTTAAAACAAAAAAAAATCACTTTGGCACTTAATTTTGTTAGCTTCAGTTACCCTACCTGTCGACATTCCAAAATGGGCACCAAAGCACACAGGTCAACATTGTCTTAGGTATAGAAATATACCTTGTAGTCAAAAGTGCTGAAATGAGATTTTACATACTTAAAATAAACAGAGCAGCATCTGTAAGAGGTCCACTGCGTGAACATCATGATTACACCCCGTCATGGCAGAACACATTTCTAGATCAACATTTCCCATAAATTCCACTGCCCCGGGTTTGCCCATACACACACACACACACACATATATAACCTAAAACCCATGCATAATTATTTAGCATCTGTGAGATCAATAGAGATGAAGGAATGCCCAAGTTATACTGACTGCATTTGTTTATGAAAAGGAAAAGTTTCCGCATCTTGGTGAACCGTTCTGCAGCTTTTGTGTCTCTTACCCAAACACACTTGCATGTGCGGACACACAGGTCGTATTACCCTGTGAGTAAGAGGGACCAGAAAACATTGCTGACATTTACACGTGGGCTTCTTTGTATTGGAAACCAACATGCGCATCAAAACACGTTCTCGCACACAAACTGTTGTAAAACAGGAATCGGGGCATTCCTGTGTGGATCCGTCAGGAAGGTGCCACCGTGCCAAAGTGCGGATGGGGCCCCCTGATATCTGTCCCACGTGTCCTCTCCGCGTACACTATACATGATTACCAAGATCAGATGGAACCTGAAGTCCCTGCAGTTGGTAGTGTAATGACACACCCGCCGTCTCCCTCTTTCTCGCACACCGACAAACATACGCACTCATTCAAGTCTCTCTCACTCTGACGTTTCCCTGATGTCGCTTCCTCCCCCCCCAGAACAAAGTAACAGACCTGTGTGCCCGCTGGCATAGGCCACACCTTCTGCAGAGTCAGGCCACACCTTCTGCAGAGTCAGGCCACACCTTCTGCAGAGTCAGGCCACACCTTCTGCAGAGTCAGGCCACACCTTCTGCAGTCAGGCCACACCCTCCCGTCGGGTCTCTCTCCGCATCTAAATCGTACTAGTTAGGTTTGAGTCAAGTAAGCAGACAGGGGACTAGGCTGACGGGATGCTTCCTGGTTTTGGAGGTGTGCGTGTGTAAAGAAACTGCCTTGATTCACCCTCACGGGACATCATTCGAGACTGGTCGGACACAACAGTGTCTAAAAGAACAGAAGCCGTAACTATGACAGCCTCATGAGGCGCCTTTCCCCTCGCCCTGTTTAAATGGCTGCGCATGTCATCATTCATTAACTTGGCCGTCGTGGGGCCAGATGTGGCCATCATGTGGTTTGGTTGGGGGTGTGGCTATGCTACCGTAGCTGGGTGACCCAGCCATGAGTCCAGGTTACGGTTAGCTGTGCTACATCTGGCCACAAACACCAATCCCAAAAACACACAGTCCTAGTATCTAGTCACCATAGAGGTAATCCTTAAGGTTTAAAGTGTGTGTGTGTGTGTGTGAGTGGGGGGGTATATATATATATGTACGCATGTATGTATGTACGTGTGTGTCACATTAATAGGCTTCCCTCTGGAGAGTAAAGCAGACTCTCAGACTAGACCCAAGGGCCCAGTTAGCCTCTCTGGCCCAGCCCTAGAGGACGTTATCTGGATGCTGATCAGAGGTCAGTACTGGAGGGGGGGGGGGGAGGCATCCGCCCTGTGGTCCGTAGGGAGGTTACAGGAACCAGGCTGGTCTCATTGAATTCGATCAGGGGCCCGCTTCTGTCCGGCTGGGGCGGTGTGCTGGGGGCGGGGCGTGGCCCGGTGTCTCGACGCAGGGGGAGACGCTCCCGCCTCCCGGTGGCGTGCAGGGCTTGGTTTCCCCCCGCCCAGAGTCCTCCTTACCCCCCTCCTCATCCTCCTCCTCCTCCTCCTCCTCCAGCAGCACCTCCCCCTTCTCCAGGAGGAACTGCAGGGTGTGGCCTCGCGCCGCGCCCTCCTCCAGCTCCCCCTCCTCTGCCAGGCGGAACTTGATGTTCATCCCCAGGGGCTTCTCCTGCTTGACTGGAGGAAGAGAGGAAACAAAAGACCATTTGAGAAAGGAGGAGGGGAGGCCCCATATCCTCGGGGGATCAAGTCTCCTTGTTCTAATGCTACAGTACAGTCTAGTAGTTGTAGTCAACTGGTGCACACCGGCCTTGTATTTGCCCACTGGCATGCCAACAGCTACTGGTGCTCTCTTTCTATTTACACTACTATACAACTGATGCTGCAGTAACGGAAGTATACACAATATTGGACTGGATTTTTGTATACTGTGTGCAGTTGATGTTGCTCCCCCCCCCCCCCACCCCAACACTGACATCACCTTTTACCCCTTGTCTGGTTTTCCGTGAGTTTTTTATTTTATTTTCTTATTTAACTTCTTACGCCTATTATGCGATGTGTCATTCATTGTCAAAGGGGCAGTCTGCACAGCTGCATTGGGAGCATTGGTTTGCTGTACCGGTTAATATTTGGTACAAAAACGGAAGTTGGGATCAATGAAGCCTTTTAAATCTAATCTAAATCTAAATGTTCCCATATAGTCTACACTCAGAAACCGAGGGACAAATGTATTATGAATATGTCACATCGTTTTTTTTTTTCTTTCTTAAACCTATCCACTTTGGTTTCTAGGTGTCAGTCCCACTTCCCCATCCAGATGACTGTCCCACTGCGGCCCCCCTGGCCTGCCGCCTCACCGTGGCCCAGCTGCCTCTCCTTGGGCAGCAGGAGCACGTCCACGTTGTGGTGCTCCTCCAGGGCGGAGGTCAGCACCGCCCCCTCGCGGCTGAACAGGAAGAGGAGGGGCACGCCAATGTCCGAGGTGGAGTCGCCATCGCCGACCATCTGGAAGAGGGGCGAGTCCTCGCTGTTGCTGCCCTCGCGGTGGTCTGGTGGAGGGGATGGGGGGGGGGGGGGGATATGGGATATGTTGTTTTGGGGAACAGATAAGGGTCGGCTGTCTCAAGAAATGTTTACTGCGCTCTGTTTATCTGCATGTTGAGGGCCAGTTTTCGGGGTAAAGCTGAAGTCTCGTCTCAGTTAACAAAACGGGTTTATCAGATTTCTTTGTGTCTAGCACGACTGCTGGCCCTGAATCAATCCTAATCCAAGTGTTAGCAATTACAAATTGAGCTACTCAAATTACGGGTAAAGTCTAATCGACCGACCAGTCTTTGCCACAGATTAACTGTCATAACAGCAGAGTGATAAAAGCCTTCTCAGGTTATATCTCACTAAGCTGCCGGCTGAAGATGATTTACATCGCACACATTTTGTAATGTGTGTGAGGGGATCTAACTGGCACTCTGTGTGTGTGTGCGCGTGTGTGTGCTCCAAATGGCTGTGGACAGGGTTAGTTCCACATTCTAGCAAGTGGAATGTGTGTATGGGTTGAGCTCCAACATTTGCTGACAAAGTGAGACGCATGCGTGTGACCAGGTGAATGTGTGTGTGTGTGTGTGGTCGCTGTGGCCCTCACCGATGAAGATGACCCCAATGGCCCCCGCCTCCTGCAGTCTGCGTGCCTTGGCGGCGAACATGCAGTCCCCGCGCAGGGCCAGGGCGATGCGTCCGCTCAGCTGCTCCCCGTTCTCCACGGGCCCACACGCCGTGTAGGGGGACGCCCTGACGATGCTGCCCTTCACCTGGGCGCAAACGGGGTGTGCGCGCGCGCGCGCGAGAGAGAGAGTTTAAAGAAGGAATGAGAGACAGAGGGAAAGGAAAAGAACAAAGAGTGGGGGGAAAAGGAGAGAGAGAAAGGAGAGAAAACACACACAGTGTCAACAACACAGGCCGAGAGAAACCCCCAAATTGACATCAAACATTTCATTTAATCTATTAGGGTAACTGACAATGTTTATACACAGCAGGGATATAAGAGGGAACCCCCCCGCTCACCCCATGCTCCTGCTTGGTCAGGTCCATTCCGAACTTGGCCGGCCCGGCGGTCAGGACCGTTCTGCCCAGGAACGGGGGGGATATGAGCTGCACGATGAGGGGCAGCACTTCCTCCTCCTCGGGGCTCTGGGTCACCTCGGCCACCAGCTTCACCCGGAAGACCCCTTTATGTTCCTGAGGAGGGGGGGGGGGGGGGGGAGAGAGAGGCAGTGAGAGAGAGAGAGAGAGGCAGTGACAGAGAGAGAGAGAGAGGCAGTGAGAGAGAGAGAGGCAGTGAAAGAGAGAGAGAGGCAGTGAGGGAGGGAGACAATGAGGGATAGAGAGGGTGAGGGACAGAGAGACAGTGAGGGAAAGAGAGGCAGTGAGGGAGAAAGAGACAGTGAGGGAGAGACACATAGAGAGGGAGACCAAAGCACAGAAAGGAAGAGGAACAGAAGAATGGAGGGAAAGTATCAACAACTACAACCACACACCGTCCAAGATGGCACTGAGCAAAATGGCGGCCAACGTGCGTTCTAAGGCCAGATAAACACACAAGTTCACCCAAGATGTTCTATCCAGTGTATTTTCTATGGATGTAAGGATTTGGCTCTAGCAACGGAATATTCGGTGTCTAGGACAGACAACACAAAGATGTTCTGACGAGTTCAGTCATGCTGCGGAGGACAGCCCGTCAGCCCCGCTTACCCCCTGTGCCCTGGCTGCCACGGTAGCCCCCTCATTCAGAGGGGTGAGGGAGATGCCCATGCTCTTCAGGAACTCCACTGGTTCCATCCCGTTGTCATGGAGAGGCAGTTCGATCCCCCTGCTGACACACACACACCCGTGGGTTCACAGTAGAGGTTCTTGTCGTGAGAGCAGTGAGCGCACACACACACACACACACACACACACACACACACACACACACACACACACACACACACACACACACACACACACACACACACACACACACACACACACACACACACACACACACACACACCTGACAGGCGAGGATTGGAAGGCCCGGCCGACCCCCGTGAGGTACTTGTATCCGTCCCTGATGGTCTTGGCGAAGGAGGGGTTGTCGGGGAAAAGGGTCTGGGTGCTGGGGCAGGAGTAGGTGAAGGGGTCCTCCTCCTGCACACTAGGGGGCGCCTCCTGCAACATGGAGCAGGGGGGGGGGGGGGGGGGCAGGTTGTTCATTTCCGCACTGAGGAGAAAGCCCCTGCTGGACTGTGGAGGAGCGGAATTTTTTTTTGTTTGTGGGGATGTGTGTGAGGGAGAGGGGAGAGGGGGTGGGAGAGACCAAACAGACCAAGCGAAAGCGAGAGAGCTGTAAACCAAGGCAGTGATGAAAACAGGAAAATACAATAAAAAGATAAAGAACAAGAGATAAGAGAGATCATAAGGAATACATCAGCTCAGAACCATAGGAAAGGAAGGTGAGATATAAAGAGAGAGAGAGAGATAAAGAGCGAGAGCAAGCGAGCGAGAGAGAGGAGATATACTTTGGGCGTAGCCGTGACCTGGGGAATTATTTACTGGTTTTTATTTCCTTGTCGTTCTTTCCACACAGTACTTAGGTAACCAGAGATAGGATGTATGTGTGAAAGAGAGTGTAAGTGCATGCGCTTGTGTGTCTCTGCTCCAGTAAGAGTGCGTTCCGGTGTGTGTGTGTGTGTGTGCGCGTGAGAGAAAGTATATGTGCGTATCTGTACTCCAAAGAACGAGAGTGACTGTACGGGTGTGTCCCACGCACCGTGCTGTTGCCGTGGCAGGGGGGCCGGGACGTGGACAGGGCCACGGGCAGCAGGTGAGCTTCGGTGGTGAAGATGTAGTCGTCCATGTCGAAGGGTAGCTGGCTCTTCTCAGAGAACAGCAGGTACAGGTACTTAAACATCTCCGCCAGGAAGAACGAGTCCATTCTGCAGCCACACACGCACGCACACGCAGGCACACACACGCAGGCACACACACACGCAGGCACACACACACACACACAGAGTCTCAGCTTACCGCCATTGTACAGCTAAGTACTCCTTATCCTCACAATACAAAACCAACGTGTCATGAGATTAAGTCCACCTGCACCTCACAGCAGAGTGTGTTTAGGACCAGCGTGTGTATGTGTGTTTCCTTCCGCTACCTGTCCTCGTGTGTCCCTGTGCGGACATCGTGCACTGCGGCAAACCCACAAGGCACCCTGGCGTGGGCGTTGAGCTTCTCCACAATGGACTGGCCCACTCTGAGGTAGTAGGGGTCTCCAGTGGCCTGGAAGAGAGGAACAAAGGGGAGACATTTTTTTAAAACACCCCTGTTTGGAGAGTGGTACGTCCTGAGATGAGATTCGTCTCGCGCGGTACCTTGTAGAGGTAGTAAGTGCTTTCTGCAAACTCCGGCCTCAGGGGATGTTGACCCCAGTGCACTCTGAACTCTGTGGTGAAGGCCTGAAGAAGGAGGAAGTACACACAGCCAATCAGATCCTAGAAAAATCCACGACTGGATATTTGGCTCGCTTTTGCGACAGGTTTAATTCTTGACTTATTTAGCGTAAAGTAAATATAAGCAAGTGCGAGAGTGTCTGGTTCTGTCGAGCACATCATCTTACCTCAGGAAGGAACTTGTGTTGTTTGGTGACCTGGTAGAGCATTTCATGGGTCTCTATGGCTGGCTTCAGATCGCCCCTGAGGACCTGCGTGAGCACATGCAAGCACATCACTTCCTCTACACATACACACCTCGTCTGTCGTCTGGAAGAATGCTGAGGATTAGGATTTGTTTACGGTGTTCATAGGATCGACGGCTAGGAATCTGTCAAGGAGCCCGACTAAGAATATACCTGTACTTGTTACCGGAAACTTGAAAACCAGATCTTGAAACTTAAATCTTCCGGAATGAGAAGCCATTTTGTTTTTGTTGATCCAACGACAGGGTAACGGCGAGAGAGCCCTGGCTATCGAGTGTACGGTGCGTGGCTGCAAAGGCCGGGGGACGAAGTGCCAGGGAGGGCAGTGTGGGTGCGTACCTGGAGCCCGGGGAAGAAGGCCAGCAGAGAGTCCATCCAGCTGCGCACGCTCACTGTGGGGTTGTGCATGTGCACGTTGAGCAGCAGAGGTGGCTGGCTGATGTACTTCATGATGGCGCTGTAGTGCTGTAACGCGCGCACACACACACACACACACACACACACACACACACACACACACACACACACACACACACACACACACAGGCTTAATCTCACAGATACTAATATAGCTCCTGCTATATTACATACATGACACTATATTACATTAAGATAACGGTTCGCACATGTTTGTACAGAGAACATAATTACTGACATCCTTTTGTACATGCTGTGTGTAAGTGTCTCTAGCGAAAACCTGGTAGAGCAGCTTACAGTGTTGAACCTCTCTAGGTACACGTTGTCTCCCAGCAGGATGTAAGCCTTCATCAGGTACTCGTAGTAGGAGTCGATACCGGCACCTACTCCGCTGTCTGTCAACAACAACAGAGATTACAAATACAGTATAGCATCCATTGAAGGACTCCATAGAAGCTTTCTTGAAGAATGTTCTTGAGGTACACACTGACACAGTAAATGATGTAGAGGTGTGTGTGTGTGTGTGTGTGTGTGTGTGTGTGTGTGCTGTTAAGAGCCCTGCCTCACCCCTGCGGACCCAGTCTCCGTTGTGGATGTTGATGACGGTCCCCACGAGGTCACTTCCTCTCTGTCTCTTCTCCCACAGGACGTCCAGGGCTTTCCTGGCGTGCTCCTGAGAGGGACGCGCAACAACATCGTCAATCATGCATCACACTGGTGTCCCCAAAAAAAAAAAAAAATGGAAACAAATGATATCAGCATCTAGCGTGTTTGGAATGAGTCTCCTGACTCCTACCTCGAACACGGCCTCCCCCGACAGCCTGCTCAGGGCTGCGAACTCTAGAATCATGGTCCCAGCGCAGGCCGTACAAGTATCCGACTCGGTGCCCGTACGGGACAGGGGGTTGAGCACCCCGTACCTCAGATTCACCTTGATGCGAGGAAACCAGGCACATGTGAGCATTCACGGAACAGCGGGGAAAAGAGGAGCCAATGACAAACTGGACTTCTAACTCGGGGGGGGGGGGGGGGGGGAGACTAGGCTATTTCCCCCAACAGTGCAGGCAGGAATCTTGACCATGTTCAGTGTGACTCCCAGCGAGAGCGTGAGTTTGCGTGGGGCTACCCTGGGGTAAGGAAGGCCGCTGGTGGTGTTGAAGGCAGGCAGCAGTCGGTGTCCCAGCTCCTTGGCCATGTCGAGCAGCTCGCCCGCGTACCACTGCATCCTGTCCCCGCGCTGCTTCAGCATGTCTGCCATCACGTGCCCCCCCAACAGGCCGCTAGGGGAACAGCAGGACCACAAAGTTCACTAGGCCTGAACGTCTCCCGAGAAGGAGCGCTGGTCTGAAAACAAGAACCCTCGGTCCAGCTCCTTTCTATTTGATATGAACCGCGCTTTAAGAAGGGATTCCAGATTCAGTACTTTGAGAGCCCTAGGAGTGTAAACGGGGGGTCCCCAATCTCCAACAGCAGATGCCTCAACTAACTTCCGGCCAGAACAGCGGCGTAGAGATGGTAAAGCAAGTATAATGGCCTACTTGAGAAGAACCCAGGCATTGAAAGTTGTATAAGAAAAAAGAAGAAAAAAAACACGTCTGTGCGTCCTCACCCCAGCACACGAATGTTGGTCTCGAACACGGACACCACCACATCGTTATCCAGCTTCACGTCCCTCACGGTCTTCCTCACGGCGTCCTCAAACTCATCCAGCTTGTTCAGGACCTACCCACACGCGAGCACACACACACACAAGATACACCTGTCTATCCGCAGCCAGGCATTGTCTGAAGCAAACTGTTTCCTCCTTGAGCAAACAACGAACATCACAATGATCGAATGGCACATTTCTTACACAAATAGGTTAGAACAGTGGCGCAAAATACAATCAATGCATCGTGGGAGTATTCCCGACATAGGGCCCCTAAAGATCTTGAATATTGGTGCGAGGGAAAACTCAGCACTGATGTACTGCTATGTTTGCTTGGGGGGTTCAGGGGGCTAATCCCATGACAGTTCAATGGACATTGGATCCCACAGGCTTGAATCGATTTCTCTATCGGATTGGGGTGTTTTAGCTGACTCAGGACACGTCTGAGGGGGTTGGGGGCATCTGGCTCCGTGGGTCAAGTACTTACCACCAGGGTGTCGAGGGTGTCGATCAGCGTGAGAGAGAACCTGGGTGGAAAAGTCAAACAAAGTGTCATGACGCAATGCCATACAACAGAGGCGCTAGGCTGCATTTCCCGGTTTAGGTATCCGTAACATCTTTGTCGTTGTGCTGATCTGTGCCAAGTCGACCTGCAGCATGCAAGCCCTATCGTGTAGCCGAGGCCCTGAAGCACTTCAAGGTTACACGTCTCTGCCCCTTTTTAGACAGGTTGTGCTGCGTACCTTGGGAAGACGTTATTGAACACCAAGAGAAACAAACGTGGACAGTAGGAAGACACACACTTGTACCAACGCAATTCCCAATCTCAAACAAATGTGAGTTGAGTAAAAAATAAAATAAATACAAATCTAAGATTAAGATGTTCCTTGATGTGTGTACATGTGTGTACACTGCCAGAGGAACATTTCCTGTCTGGGCAATAAAGTAATTATATTCTATGTACAGTATTTTACTTTAGGGGCAGAACAATTTTCACTCGTTTTGGTCTACAGGGAAGCCAGGTCTACTTACAATCTCTGGCCTACATTCTGTAAATATCTGGGACATCTCAGCATCTAAACTGTGTCTTTCTACCTGGCATGGCAGATAACATAACCAACACATGGCGAATCGGTTTGGCGAATAGTTTCCCTAATGCACTCATAACTAGGTAAACCATAACTAGGTACACAATCCCATTCGTTTTTTGGGCTCTTAGCCTCAAGACAGGCCAAGATTACAACCATGTCAATAGGGGGATGGAAGAAGAAGAAAAAACCGAAATCGCCATTGGTGGCCCCTCGCACGTTGGACAACTCACTTTCCCAGGGAGTCGTCGATGTCTCCTCGGTTGGGCTCCAGGCCCCGTACCCTCCCCCTGCAGCTCAGCGGCATCAGCTCGTCGGCTGGGTACGCATATTTCTGTGGCAGAATCAGGCCACAGTACGGTCAGGGTACTGAGTCACGAGGGGCTAGGCTAGCCTACCCTCATTAGGGAAATGATCTTAAACAGGGCACAGGGCGCAGTTCAGGAGACATTATCTCCAGCGGGAAAGGTTTTCAAAATGAACAAATGTGGACTTGAAGATGATCTGGCATTGTGAAGGAGGAGACAACATTTCTAGGCTGTTAGGCTGAGACTATACATTTAAACACAACGTTATAGTCCTCTTTGGATATCACCGTGGCTTCCACACTGACTACTACTTAAGACTTGCTGATTGTGACATTGAAACACTAACCAACCTGCAATGACCCTGTCTGCCAACACAGCTTAAATGACTTATGTCATAGGCTATAAGATGACTTTTCAGCCAGTATCTAAGGTTCCCATAACGTGTATGTACTGCAGGCGTAAGGTGCGGACCAGTGTAACCAGACACAGGCTGTCTCACCATATAGCTGCCGTAGGCATGATCAAACATCTCAACAACCTGGTCCCTGAAAGAAAAATAGGGATGAGTGGATTTGGAAGTATGTGTGAGCTAATAAACATTGACGGTAGCTTGTCTGATCCCATCCGTTTTGGCAGTTAAACCTTCTTATCTTGATCAGTACATCAGGTCCCCTTTAAATTGGACTAATTGTGCAATCTTAAGACAATGCTTGGTTGGGTCATACTTGGCTGTGGCTAATAGGGGACATGGGCCTGTCTGTGAAAACTGACACATGTACTATTTGAAATACCTCACTTCTGCGAGTTCGTTTTGAAACGGATAGTTTATATTTTACTGATTAGTTTAAATTGGTATTACCTGATTGTGGCCTTCTCCTCACGAGTCATGCCCTGGCTGTCTTGGCCATTGGCCCAGTGACAAAAAGTTGTGAGCAGCAAGACCCGCATTGGTAAGACCATGTTGGGACCGCCAAGTGTCCAGCAAAACGCCCTCATTTACCTGGTACACTCGCACACAAGTACTGTTTTATTGAGCGCAAAGCACGCCCACATAAAATCAAATAGCGGTAGTCCAAATAATATATTTCTGAACTCGGGGTAGCCTCATGGTCCACCAGCAGTGTAGTTGACAGTTGGCAGTTCAGGAGATCAAGTTTTCCAAACTTTATGGTACTGGCAGCAGTCGGCTTAACAGCAATACAATTAGTTAGCTAATGCTCCAGGTATTATCAGGTGATTATCCAAGGTAATCAACCAGGTAGCTGGGTACTAAGATAGCTAGCTACTTATCTTGACAGATGGATTCAACGGAGGTTAATTATCTTCTTTCAGTGTTATTTGCATGTGTATAACCTTATATTCTGATTAACTGTGTTCTCCGGAGAGCTGTCCCTGTCTCCAATCGAGCAGATGAAACTCCAAAGAAGCACAGGAAGGAACTCCATTAGCATAGTTAGCTCCCCGAAGCTAATCAACAAAGACTGATCCGTGTAGTGCACGTGTCCCCTTTGTAGCTTGTTATGATCTCCGACTTTCTTTCTACGAAGTCCTTAAACAACGACACAGTTCTCATTAAACTGGCGGAGCAACTAAGCAAACAGCCGTTAAGTAACACCTTGAAGTCGGTAGTGATAGCTACTGGACTCCTCTGACAGACGACTCGAGCTGACGGACTAGTTGCGTGCTACGCCAGCACGCCGACAAGACGTAACAGGAACTAAGTCATGTACGTCGTTGCCACTCCACAGTTTTCCGGCAGGTGGAGATGTGTTTCTTTTTGTTTTCATTCAACCCGACCTCACAGTCCATTGGTTTGGCTCATGTGGCATAGTCAATTTAAGTGGCGAGGCGTCAGTAAATTGATATTTTGTACCTGCACTGTCAAAATACAAAACAGAAAAAAGGTGTGTTTTTGCAAAAGGTGACAGCAGACATACCAACCTGCAGAGACTCATCCCCCCCCCCCCCCCCCCCCCCCCAACAGACATAGCCACACACACCGTTCAGGACAAAAAGGCTTTGCAGAGGATTGAGAAAGGACCACAGACGAGCATTAGTGCAGAACAACCGGCCATCAGCGACCTCTACACCACACGAAGCCGAGTCCTCTCCATCATCACAGACATTACCCACCGTGGCTGTCATCTGTTCCACCACCGACCGTCGAGAGAGAGTTCACAGCAGCTTCTTGCCCCTTGTGGTGCGCATACTCATTGAGTAGTAGTCCCTTTGGCCACCCCATGTCCAGACTATACCCCCCACACCATTTTCACCCACCCCCTGAACTATGACCCCCCCCCCCAACCGTACTATACCCCACTCCACCACCCTCTCTCCTGTCACCCACCCACTATGTGTCTTCCTCCTCCCTCTGCTCCAACTGGACCCACTGCACTCCATCAAACTGCATCTCACCCAGCTGCCAGTATAAGTCACTTTACTACACTTACATGTACATAGTATTATTAGGTCCTTCTTAGTTGTTATTCTAAGTGAATTATTCAGTACTCATCAATTGTTCAAATTTACAGCTCTCGAAAAAAGGAAGAGACCATTACACATTTTTCTTTCCTTTCCAAAAACGTGGAGAAAGAATAGAATAATTGAAGGGTTCAATTTAAGAGGCCACTGCAAGTTGAACCCTTCATTTTCTCACTCAAAACTTTCCTTCTCAAAGTTTTTGGAAAGGAAAGAAAAAGCCGCAGTGGTCTCTTATTTGATCGGTATAGTAGCTCATACAGGTTAGAAATTATTCTTGCAGGTTTAGATTAGGCCACTAGGAATTGTCTAGAGGAGCAGGACTAATTAATTCCAATGTTACTTGTACCTGTTACAAAAGGTAATATACTTGAACACACACACAGTACAACTATACAGAATGAACATGGTCAAATCTCATTTCAATTTTCCTTGTCATATACATTGTACTGCTCCAATATTGGACGAATACATAACATGATTCATTACAGACATGTCATCGGAAATATCCACGATCAGCAGGTAAAATTGCCAGGTTATATCAATCCAAAGACAGTTTGAACATCTGTTTCTTTGCTTGTCATTGTAAAGGACAAAAGTAGCCTAGATAGTGTTTATATGACACAGAGAATCAGAGATGGAGATGGGGTGACTTAAAAGAGCCTGTGCACTCAGAATCACACGACTAACATTGTCTGCGGTTGAGGCCCGACCTGAATCCATCCAGGGCAAAAGGACTAATTGTTAATTAAGGTACGTTGATGAAAAGGAGCTCAAGTGTAAATGAATGTGTCACATTGGCCCGGCTTTCAGACACGCCTACCCTCGCAGGAAAGAAAATCACCGTTATTTGAAACTTGACAGAGCGCACCAGTAGCTTAGAATGGGAGGCTATTATCCAGGGTTTAATTAAGGTTCTGAGGTTGTTAGTAATATGAGAGTGGAGGATGAAATAGAAAATAAACGAAAAAACCGAAGGAGGAAGGGAAGTCATTTATTGATGAGAATGTAGGAGAGGGTGAGAGGAAAAGAGATGGAGATGGAATGTGAGAGTGGATTTAGATGTGAAAAAATGAGACAGTGGTCACGATTACGATGATGAAAACCTCTCCTCCATCTCCTAGTGGGAGCCTCAAGTATCACATCCTCTCCTCCCACTGTCCCCCTTTTTGTCTTCTTGCTGAAATGCGGGACCAGGACCAGGACAGGGGACAAGGACTGGGGTCAGATTCAGAGTCAAAGTTTAGGAGCAGGATTGGTGTGAGGGGCTATCAAGAGGGAGGGGGGCAGGACTTGAGGATGGTCAAGACTAGGGGCAGGATTTGGGGAGCTGTAGAGCGATGTCGCTCAGACTGTCTCTCTCCTCTCGGATCTCCTGCAGATCCTGTTCCAGTATGGACAGACGCTTCTGTTGGTCCCTGGCGGCGGACGTCAGCTTCTGGATCTTTCCGTTCAGCACAGGGCTCTCCACGCTGCCACGGAGCATGCTCAGACGCAACGTGGTTTCATTCAGAATGCGGTCGAAGCGGTCCGTCGCCACAGTGCCGTCTGGGGTCGGACCAATCAGAGCACATCAGAGAGAGATACTACATTATCACTACAGAAAACATGGGTTGAAAAATTATGTTTATCTCTGGGCCTGATGGATTTTTGCCCGGCGAAATTTATAAAAAATGAATGCCCCGGGTCTGGGTTGCAGTAGCAATTTGTGTTTTGCAGTAGTGTTTGATTTGAATGGAATGAAGAGAGGCATTGTGTGATTTCTGTAATTACTCTATGTGGTTGTGTAGTAATGAAATATATCTGTCTCTAATGACAAAAATCACTAGCTTCTGCTTTAACAAGAGTCAAAGAGAGATGAATTAAGTATCAAGTAGGCGTATAACTATTTATAGATGTGTTATTTTGGCTCCACAAATATCAGAGCACTCTGTGGGCTGTTTTCCCAGATACAAATTAAGTATCGACTAGAGCTAAGGTGCTGTTTCAATGGGCTTCCCTAGTCTGAGTCTGAGTATGTTAGAAGATTCCTGAGAGACAGAACATACTGTCCCTAAAGGCCATTACATACTGTCCCTAAAACAGTAATAAACTGTCCCTGAAGAAAGCAATATTCTGTACGTAAAGACCATAACATGACATGACATAATAACAAGGCAATAACATGTAATCCCCAAAGACAACAAACAACATACCAATCTTGGAGACCAGCTCAGTCAGGGTGAGAGAGTAGGCCTCCAGCTGTCTCTTGGCTGTCTCCATGCTCTCCTTCACACTTGTCAGGGACACCTGGGACTGAGACAGAAGCAGACCCCTGGTGACACCAGACCCAGGACCGTGGAAGCTGCCATAGAGCCACTACCCACACCCCACTGCTGAAGTTACGCATATAAGCTTTGGAGGAAAAGAGATTGACTGCATGGGGGGGACTTTAGTTGTAACAATAAGTTACTGTGAGGGGTTTTGTTTCATGTGTAAATAAACACATGTATATTAATGATATAGGGTACATACGTACATGTATGTAAGCTATGTCAGGGTGAGTTGGGAAAGACATGAATCCTTTTTTAATACAACAAGACTACACTTCAAAAAAATGGAAAACGTTAGTTCTGTACACTGCATAACAAGCTTTCTAAACCTGCTATGTAACCTAATACATGATATATCTGAATTATTCTAACAATGACGTACTACTGTAAAGGTGGTCAGGCTGATGTGACTCCAGCCCAACCGAAGCCCTTCTGCTTGTAATGTGTCTGGTGTGGTCCTGGTTCTGACTGCTCACCTGGCTGTTGATCTGGTCCTTTACACTGGCAGTCCGGTACTCCTGTTCAGCCAGCTGCTCCAAGATGGCATGAACTGAGGAGCTAAGCTGGGCAGACCTGCTCCTGGTCTGCTTGGCCTGGCTCAGGGTCGCCTTGGCCTTCTGGAGTCGAAACACACGCACGCACACACGCACACAGACACACACACAAATGAACGGACAACTGAGCATAAAGAGAACCGCAAAACAACATGAGACTTTTACGAACACACACGACCTCACACACACACAGCCGTTACACACACAGCCACACACACACACAGGCACACACACACAGGCACACACAGACCCCGTGACACATGATGCCCGCACACAGACACACACACTCACCTTAGCCAGTGTGTGTGCAGTGGGCTCTGCCTGGCGGGCCGTGGCGTTAGAGAGCGTAGCGTTCTCCAAGGCTGTGGTTAGAACCTCCTGGGCCAGGCCCATCTTCCTCCTGACGTCGGGCAGGAGCTTCTCCCCCAGCAGCCTCTCCTTCCGCTGGGCCGCCCTGGTCTGGGTCTGCCTGGCCGGCCACTCCCTCTGTATGTCTACAAGGAACAGATAGAGGGCGCTGTGGTGCCAGGTTCTCCACAACTCTCCAAATGTGTTCCAAGTGCCGTAACTTCTAAACTGTTGTTGAATGTGCCGTCGCCAGGGGCGTCGTTAGACCCTTTTTCCTGGGGCACGTGCCCCAGTATAAATCGTATGTGCCCCAGTA
The DNA here is from genome assembly GCF_038355195.1 of Osmerus mordax. Lineage (NCBI taxonomy): Eukaryota > Metazoa > Chordata > Actinopteri > Osmeriformes > Osmeridae > Osmerus > Osmerus mordax. Next base: position 3,462,094 of record NC_090063.1, on the reverse strand, counting down.
AAGTCTAAAGTTTGAGTTTTAACAATTTACTTTATAAGTCAGTGCATTCATTTAGATTAATAATCCCGGAAAAAATAAACGCAGTATCCCAATCAACGCTTGTAAAAGTGTTCAACCAAAAACACAAACCGATGCACGCAGAATTCCATGTCAGCGCGCTCTTCTGAGCTTGCACTGCAGCACGCACACAGAAGTCCAGGTGTCGGACTCGGCACACAAGTCCGAATTGAGGTAAACTAAGAAAACATTACAAAACTAAAGATAGTTTCTAAATAATAGGCCTACCGATCATCTTATTTAGACTAAAACATAAAAACAATATTACTGATAGGCTCAAAAAAACAGTATTTGCGCTCAAACTTGTGTCCCTGAACTGTTGTATAGTGGGTTAAGCAAGGGGAGTTTCTATAGCCTAGTAGTGCTTTGTGCGCAGCAAGCTTGAAAGAAAAAAGAGGGATATGAATAGGGGCCTGTGCCTCAGTAGAGTTTGATGTCTAACAACGCCTCTGGCCGTCGCTATGCTATATCCATGCTACCGTGCGCCTGATTGTGCAGTGAGACTAACAAAAGTGATCCTTTTACAAAGGTCTCAGGGGATTGGCTAGAGCATGTTCTGTAAGGATGATGTCGTACAATGTCTCTTTCATTTAATTCTCTTCTGCTCACCTTCGAGTTCCCTGTGCAGAGTGATGATGTCAGACTCCACTTCTTTGCCTCCACGGATGAGAGGGCCATGGCCTTGGAACCCTGGGTGCGTGCTTGCAGCTTTATATGTACAAACACACACAAACACACACACACACAGGGAGGTGTGAAAGAACATCATCCATCCATTTATCTATCTATCTATCTATCTATCTATCTATCTATCTATCTATCTATCTATCTATCTATCTACAACAACAGATACTTTAGACATGTAAATATTCTCACCTCATAGATTTCCTGCACCTTCTCCATGATACCCTGAGCACTGTGGATCTTAGGCTCCATCTCCTCTCTGATCTTGCTGACAAGCTCCTCCTTGGTGTTGACCTTGTAGGGTAAGGTCCGACATCCTGGCCTGCAGGTCTGGCTCTGAACACACAGAGGAAACAACATCTCCCTCTCTCTCTCTGACACACAAGGAGACAACTGACATCTGTACCTGTCTCTGACTCTGTCTGCCTGTCTGACCGTGTCTGTCTGCCTGTCTGACCGTGTCTGTCTGCCTGTCTGACCGTGTCTGTCTGTCTGACCGTGTCTGTCTGTCTGTCTGTCTGTCAGTCTCACTCTGTCCATCTCTCTTTCTGTCTGTCTGTCTGTCCGTCCCTGTGTCCTCTGCTGGTCTCCTGATATTCTTTGTCTCTGTCTCTGCCTCTGCCTCTGCTCTGCCTCTGCCTCTGTCTCTGTCTCTGTCTCTGTCTCTGTCTCTGTCTCTGTCTCTGTCTCTGTCTCTGTCTGTCTGTCTGTCTGTCTCTCTCTCTCTCTCTCTCTCTCTCTCTCTCTCTCTCTCTCTCTCTCTCTCTCTCTCTCTCTCTCTCACTCTCTCTCCTCTCTCTCTCTCTCTCTCCTTCTCCTCTCTCCTCTCTCTCTCTCTCTCTCTGTCACTCTCTCTTTCTGTATCTGTCACTCTCTCTCTGTCAATGTCTCTGCACTCATTTCTACTGTGACTGACCTCTGAATGCGTGAATCCAGGTTTAATACTTGGGTCTGATTGGTTGGAGCAGATGTGAAACCAGGTCCGATTGGTTGAGCCCAAGTAGGTGGGTGTGGTTCATCTGACCCAACTGCTGCAGGGAGGAGGTGAGGTTACCTAGGGCAACCACGATCTTGGCAGAGTCCGCCTCTAAAGCCAGCTGATTGGCTAGGGTCTCGTTCACCTGGGCTGTCAGGTTGTGCTTACGCTGCCGCATGTCTGCGAGTCTAGGAGAAACAGAGACAAGGATATGTGTGTGTGTGTGGGGGGGAGGGGCACGGCACCATCATACAGTGATAGAGTGTGGAAAAGGCACACACACACGTACACACACACATACACCCACACAGATGCAGAAATCTCGACAAGATTAACAGCAATCCCCAGAACCAAGCAGCAGACTGGAGCTGGGTAAGGGTAATCAATTTGTCGTTTCTTGCTTCCTGCCTCCCTGGAGAGCACCTAGGGTTTCGGCATGGTGCCGTGAAGCGTTTAGGATAATCCTCTGAGCAATCTGACACCAGGAAATGCATGTGTGTGTGTGTGTGTGTGCATATGTGACTGATCCGGGGCCCCCCACCCCTCCACCCCTCCATCCTTGCCCCACCCCCCCTCCACCCCCTCGCCCGCCCCACCAAGCATCAGGCTTGGAGAGAAGAACCCCCCCCCCACCCTAACCCCAGTGGCTGAATGTCTCACTTTCTCAGCTCCTCTGTGCTCCAAAGAGACATTGTTAAGAGGATTCATGAGACCTGCGGCACCGAAACCCCTAACCCCTCCTCACATAAACACCCCACCCCTCCTTTCTGCCTTCCACTTCTGGAGAAATATAGCTCAGAGTCACAGCAGCATTCTGGGACTGAACCACAGTGTTCAGATAGGGCTATATGGAGCCGGGGGGGGGGGGATTTCGACTGTTTTATATGTGCTGTTTGAAGGCCCTCAGGACTGATGCTGTCTGGGAGACAATCGGCTGTAGGGATGAGGGAATGATGTGTGTGAATGTGTGACAGTCTGTGTGTGTGTGTGTGTGTGCCTGTATTTGTATGACTGTGTGTACAGTGTGTGTACAGTATGTGTGCTTGTGTTGACCATGCTGTGTGTGTGTGTGTGTGTGTGTATGACTGTGTGTGTGTGTGAACTGTCTTGATCCTCACTGCTCCGTTAGGTTCCTGATGTACTCCTCAGTGGAGTTGTCCTCCAACAGCTCTACCAGCACAGATAAAGTGTGATTGGAAACCGCCAGCGCCTCGCCCGCAATGGCCTCTATGTGTCCAGCCATGGCTGCATGTCTGTCGGAGAGAGAGAGAGAGAGAGAGAGAGAGAGAGAGAGAGAGAGAGAGAGAGAGAGAGAAGTAGAGACAGAGAGACAGGAAGTGGCAGAGACAGGGCAGAGACAGACAAGACAATAGAAGTATACAAGTTGAACTAGATTACAGCCACTGCAACTTCACTAAAAGCACTTTAAAAGTCAAAGATCAGAGAATGTTTTTTTATATTTCTACATAAGTTCTACATTAGTTCTACATATTGTATCTTTTATTCATATTCCACATTCAATCTTGCAGTACTGTGACTGCAGTCCGTGGAGCTTGAGCAGTCACTGGGGCTTAATACCACCATGACCTTTATACATAATTGGCCAATCAGAGTGAATTGACCCCACTTGCCTGGTCATCAGGAAGCGTGAGTCGTTGACCGCTGCATTCCATCGGTTGGGGCCCATCGGCAACTCAAACGGAAACCATCTAAAGGTCAAAGAAAGGAGCATAAGAGAGATAACCCAGACAAAAGTTAAGAAGATACTTGAGAGGAAAAAGCTCTGTTTGATAAGTGGGCATTGCATTGGCTGAGCAATAGCATGATTACATTTTTGATTCGCTGATTTACAGTGTGATTCAATTGCCGATTGGCTGATTAATGGAGATCAAGTAGAGAGTGGTCAGCTGTAACTATGAGCAAAGCCAAGCATGACTCCTAAAGTCACCAAGGACACCACCAAAAGTCAGACACCCTCAAGACATTAATAGACAGAGAAATTTGTTCCACTGGGTCTTGTTTGTGAACGACTACAGAACAGCATAGGAAGGTTGCCGGTGACATTTATTTTGAGAAAGCGCTAATAAAAAAAGAAAATTGAATCTACATATATAGCACACAAACGCTTTTCTCTTCCATTTTCAGGCCGTTCTGCTGATTATTTTGGAATTGCATTGCTCCTGCTTGAGGCTCGCCCAAACGATAAGGCAAGTCTTCTACTCACACACACACACATACACACATGCACACACACAGGTATGGAAACACACACACACACACGTACAGACAAGTGTAGACACACAAAGACACACACAGACAGACATACACATTGCAAAAACGAGCCCTCTCATTTCCGCCAAAAAAACAAATAACATGGCAGCAATATTCCTAATAGTCTCCAGGCTCCCGCAAGCAAGTGCAGAGCAAAAGAGTGCAGAGGGGGGGGGGGGCAAACAAATAGTTTATTTCAGTCAAATGTCCGTCAGACAAGCTATCCGCCGCTCTCTTTGCTTTCTCTCACTCTCTGTCGCTCTTGTTTGTTTATTCACACTCTCTCTCTCTCTCTCTCTCTCTCTCTCTCTCTCTCTCTCTCTCTCCTCTCTCTCTCTCTCTCTCTCTTCTCTCTCTCTCTCTCTATATATATATATATATATATATATATATATCTCTCTCTCTCTCTCTCTCTCTCTGTCTCTCTGTCTCTCTACCGACCCACTCCTCTCTCTCAGAGCGGCTCAGACTCTGATCTCTGGGGATCTGTACATGAAAGTCCCAGTGTAATTACTAACCACCACCATGCCTATCAAGACTAGAACATCTATAAAACATACCACCACCGTTTCAGGCATTACCATCTGTCTCTATCAATGATGAACATAGTGTAGGTAGTACTGCATGGTGATTTTATACTGAACTGCCCACAACAGGGTCAGGAAAACATCAAAGACGTTTAGTGTGTGTGCTTGTACTGTGTGTTTTATATGTGTGTGTTGGTGTGTGGGTATGACTTTGTGGATGTGTGTGTGTGCCTTCACACCATGCTCCCCAGGTCCAGAGTTGCCTTCTGCAGTTGGGTGTGTGCGGCTTCGACCTCGGACAAAGAACTTGCAAGCGTCCTGCACACATCTCCTCCGCCCTGTGTCCTCGTCTCCCTCCTCCTTCCCATCCCCGCTCATCCTGCAGTCCAGGGCCGAGCCAGCTCCATGCAGCTGGACAGAGAGAGTGTGTGCGGACGCCCCCAGCTGGGTGAACTGCTTTATGAAGACCTCCTTTGCCTCTGTAGGATCAAACACACACCACCGTAAACACAGGCACACATACATACACATTCACACACCAAGGTAATACAGGCACACACACACACACACAAATACATTTGATAATGTTTTCCTGACTGCCAGTTCTTTGTGTCCAGTCTGAGGCAATCAAACATAGTTGTCACTGTCCATGCTTGGGAAATACACTGTTGTAAGCTATAACATTAGCTATAGTCATCAGTGGGCTTTTAGAGGCTTTGCAGGTCGGTCATGTTGGTCTGCTCCAGATGTCTGTTCATCTTTACTGATGTGAACTGGTTTACCAGCTAGTAGCTTGGTTACATGTCCACACACTGAACAAAGTACTATTTATTATTCAAGACTTTTACAACTGAGAGTGAGAAAGTGAAAGAGAGAGAAAGCGAGAGATGCAGAGAAAGAGAGAGACAGAAATAAAGAGCGACAGACAGAGAGAAAGCGCATACAGCCCACTCATTGGGACAGAGTAGAGTAGAGTACAGTAGAGCAAAGTAGAGTAGCAAACCACAGCAAACCACAGCAAAGCAGTGCAGGGCCAAACAGAGCAGATCAGAGTAGTATTAAAAGGATAAAAAGCATATCCCATCCTGGCGCAGCCTGGCGCAGCCTAGCCTAACATGGACAGGCCTAATCCTAATTAGAGCTCTAATCACAATGAGGTGGGGATTAACGATGTGCAGCTTGTCAGACACACAGCAGGGATTAAGTTGGTCACACTGGGGGCTGTTTTGCATCCTAGCGATTGGTGTCTGAGTGGTCCTGGGTACCACTGAGCCAGTAAAGACCCTCATTTGGGGATTTCTCTTGAACTGTTCAAAGTACATATTAAAGGGACAGTTCACACCAAAATCAAAAACACACATTTTTCATTTTACTGGTGGGGATATCAGGGGGAGTCAGTGGCTGAGCGGTTAAAGAATCGGGCTTGTAATCAGAAGGTCACTGGTTCGATTCCCGGCCGTGCCAAATGACGTTGTGTCCTTGGGCAAGGCACTTCACCCTACTTGCCTCGGGGGAATGTCCCTGTAATTACTGTAAGTCGCTCTGGATAAGAGCGTCTGCTAAATGACTAAAAATGTAAATATCTATCCATCTAGATTGTTTTGGTGTGAGTTGCAGAGTTTTGGAGATGTTGGCGGTAAAGATGCCTGCCTTCTCTCTGATATAATGGAGCTAGGTTGGGCTAGTCTTGTGGTGGTCAAAGCACAAAAAACGAAACTTTGAAAAACATTGTATCTTTCCTGAAATCGTAACCCAGTTGCTCAAGATGATCCATAAACTTTTTTGTAAGCAGTTTTCTTGCAGGAATTATTTTCTTTCTTCCACACTTTGGGAGAAAGCAAACATCTCTCAAAAACTTGGCAACCCACACCAAAACAATCTAGACAGATAAATAGCACTACAGTTAAAGGGACAATATGTTATTTGTATTTTGGGTGATGAACTGTCTCTTTAAAGTCTCATGCCCGCTAGGTTCATTCACCTGAGCAGAAATATGAAACATATACACAGGTTGGTTCAATGTGTACGGGCAACAGATCCAGAAATAGTTGTGTCTCACACAATAGCTTGCATCTCAAGTCACTTGTCGTCACTATCTTTAGGGCTGTTGTGCGTTTCAGCTCCTAAGAAGGAGTTGTTATGAACAAACGATCAACAACAGAGAGAACAGAAACGAGGAGGACAGCCAAGGGGTGTCCGTTGAAAACATTTCTGATTGAAGGCCGAGAATCTGGGTTTGCTGTTGTCCTCTAGACCTCTGCCCATAGTGGGAGTGAAGGAGAACCCCATAGAACAGAAGCCAGAGAGGAGGGCTGGTTCTTGTAGTAGAAGGGGTGCTCTGGGGTTCCTTAGAGAGGGGTTTTGAGCTGACGTTAGAGATAGGGAGCTCGTACACATGACGCATCATGGAAAAGGGAACAAACTATGGAAAGATTACGTGGCAATATTGGGAAATAGTAGTTCGGAGGGAGGGGGATTTTCCTCATATTGACTATATACTGTGCCGGACTTCAGGAGTCTGGAGCTTTTTGTGTCTTCCTGTACCAACTGCTGCATTGCTGAATAAACCTCTCAAGCCATCTTGACTTTGAAAGATCTTCTGTCTCCGACTCTACTTTGGATCCAGATCCTTCTGAAGTCAAATGTCTTACATTTAGTCATTTAGCAGACGCTCTTATCCAGAGCGACTTACAGTAAGTACATGGACATTCCCCCGAGGCAAGTAGGGTGAAGTGCCTCGCCCAAGGACACAACGTCAGTTGGCATGACCGGGAATCGAACTGGCAACCTGTGGATTACTAGTCCGACTCCCTCACCGCTCAGCCACCTGACTCCCCGCCTTGACTCAGCCACCTTACATTACCTTGGAGCGCCAGGAAGTCCTCCAATGCGTTGGGCAGCGAGTCCTCCCCTTGGTGCTCATGCTGGTGATGCTCACTGTCACGTGGTTGATGCTGGCGCCCGTAGTTGCCCTGGCAGTTGTAGCGAGACAGTAGTTTCTCGGCTTCCTGTAAGCGTGTCCTCAACTTCCTGGCCTGTAGTGCCGAGGCACAAATAGAAAAAAAAAAAGAATACAATGATTTGCTTATCGTTTATATTTGCCCGCTTTTTTGGGCTGTTTTATTTTGTTGTTTGATTGTTGTTCCCATTTCTGCCATCTCGCCCGCTCCATTTGGGACGACAGTAACAAATTCAATTCAATTTCCCCACATAAGTAAAAAAAATGTATAGATTTCAAACTCATCCCGTTGTCCCTGAGAGAGGGTGAGAGAGGAGAATAAATTGCAGGCCATCCGTCAATCTCTAACTTTATTGCATCCCTCTATCCATGGGTCTATATTGCATTGCTCTATGCCTAAGCTGTTTGCAGTCCGTACCTATTTCTATTCACAGACATCCATACTCCAGGGTTCGTAAACATACATAGAAAGAGGATATTGACAGGCACCATGCAGTGTCAAGTTTGTCGGGAGCATGTTAGAGGGTGGGGAGAAAGCAGTGTATAGAAATGTGCCATTAAGGCTGAACAATGAAGCTGGTTCCGTGCCATATCTCTTCCCCCTCTACTCACACCCTCCGAGCATTCTTGTATTTCATCAACCACCGAGCTCAGCACAGCTGAACCGGCTGGTTTCATACAGCGTCCTTCAATCTTTTCGTGGGCCTTGCCTTTAAGGTACACTTCTGTCGTCTCCTAATAACAATAATAATGTGACACGGTGTCACCAAGCAGGAAGCCAGATTTCGCAGACTAGCTCATTTCAAAGCTTTATGTGTCATTCACGGTGTAAAAATGAGATGTGTATGAGAACAGAGTCAGATGACTGAGCGGTGAGGGAGTCGGGCTAGTAATCTGAAGGTTGTCAGTTCGATTCCTAGCCGTGCCAAATGAAGTTGTGTCCTTGGGCAAGGCACTTCACCCTACTTGCTTTGGGGGGAATGTCCCTGTACTTACTGTAAGTCGCTCTGGATAAGAGCGTCTGCTAAATGACTAAATGTAAATGTAATTTAAATGTATGGTTCTCCTCTCCTCTGCTTCTCCTTTCCTTTTCTGTTCTCTTCTCCTCTCATCTCCTCTCCTCCATTCATATTTTTGGAATACTGCCCCCACCCCGCTTTCCCTCCTTCTCTCCATGCAGCAGACACACCCCTCTGAATCCAAAGGTAAAATCTTGGTCATTAACAGTGCTTTCAACATGTATTCAGGAGTACACAGCAGCACTCTAACCTTTGGAAGTCCACTGCTCAGTAAAACACGCACACACTCGTTTATAACAGGGTGGCTTCGTGTTTCTCTCTTTTTTTTTCTTTCTCCCTTCCTCATCCATTCCTTTCGCACACTCTCTTCTATTTCTCGGACTCCTCTCTTTTACTCCTCCTTCTCTCTCTCTCTCTCTCTCTCTCTCTCTCTCTCTCTCTCTCTTCCTCTCTGTTCTTCTACCTCCCTCGGGCCTCCCTCCCATCTTCAGAGAAGAGAGAGTGGAGACATGCTGGGAGGCGGGGGACAGGGAGGGAGAGAGAGTGAGAACGACTAGAGCAATAATTGCAGGTGTTCTCTGGGCTCTTCACTGCATCACGGAGACTGTAAACGTCACAGTGCACACACACACACACACACAGAGCAGAACAAGTAAGCATGGCTAGAGAAAACACAAAGCAATTTATCCATAACAAGGCAACACAAAGCAAACCTTTGCTGCTGGATACATCTGTCAGAGTAACACCATTTATGGAGCTTTCAGCATACGCAGACTAAGCCAGTGATTTCCCTCTGGAGATAGAAAACTATAAGGACAAATAGTTGGTTCTTTATCACTGCATTCACAAAGTTTTTTTCCCTGTCTGTCTTCACCTTGAAAGAACAGAATGGTATTCGGTGATTATTATAGATCATTTACAATATAACCTGGGGAAGTGGAAAGGCTAGGATAATATTCTTTTTGGTTGAGAAAACAGCAGTTTCTGAAGGAATGTTTGAAAGGGTTGATGGCTTGGGTTGAAAGGGTTGATGTCCACTTGGTGGACACACACACTTACACAAACACACACACCCATTTAAGCAAGTATGTTGTGTCTGTACAGCACAGACACAACCTCCACCTCCCACACAGACACATGTACTCACTGACCTTCTCCTTGACCAGCCCGTAACACACAGGGCACTCCTCACACTGATGTGTGTTTCTGTTGTGGAAGTAGTCGAGCTCACACTGGTCGCACTTGTAACCCACAAAGCCCTGACGACAGGGACAGGTGCCGTTGCCATGGCACTGCATGGAAGTAGAACCCATCGGGTCGCAGTTACAGGCTGAGAACAGGAGGACAGAGAAGTCGGGTGGACATGCGAGAGAAAGGCATGTAGTGGGGAGAGGGAGGGAGGTAGGGGAGAGAGGGAGGTAGGGGAGAGAGGGAGATAGGGGAGAGAGGGAGGTAGGGGAGAGAGGGATGTTGGGGGAGAGAGGGAGATAGGGGAGAGAGGGAGGTAGGGGAGAGAGGGAGGTAGGGGAGAGAGGGATGTTGGGGGAGAGAGGGAGGTAGGGGAGAGAGGGAGGTAGGGGAGAGAGGGATGTTGGGGAGAGAGGGAGGTAGGGGAGAGAGGGATGTTGGGGGAGAGAGGGATGTTGGGGGAGAGAGGGAGGTAGGGGAGAGAGGGATGTTGGGGGAGAGAGGGATGTTGGGGGAGAGAGGGAGGTAGGGGAGAGAGGGAAGATGGGGAGAGAGAAGGAGGATGGATGAGAAACAGGGAGGTAGGGGAGAGAGGGAGGATGGGGGAAAGAAGATTGGAGAGAGAGGGAGGATGGGGAGAGAGGGAGGTAGGGGAGAGTGGGAGGCAGGGGAGAGAGGGAGGTAGGGGAGAGAGGGAAGATGGGGAAGGAAAGTGGACAGGGGAGAGGGATGGATGTAGAGGGCATGGTGGTGAGAGGGGAGACAAAAAGAGAGGGAGGCAGGGGTGACAGGGAGGATAGGTATGGAGGGAGGGTGGATAAAAAGAGAAGGAGGGATAGGATGATGAGAGGACAGAGGAAAAGAGCAGACATTGTGAGGAAGTGTTGTCCCTAATATTGAGCCCTCCATAAAAACATACCCCACCGGGCCCTTTAAAATAGATATTGATGAGTGGTGCCCATGTAGACGTCATAAATCCCCAAACTTTTCTGGACCCTACCCAAGCTTGGGGGGGGCCCTCTAAATCATCTACCTCTCAATCGCTTTTACAAGGCCCCAGGATAGCAGTACAAGAGAGACACCCACGTAAACATGCAGGGAGGAGGAAAGACTGTACCTCTGCAGCCCCGGGAGGAGAAACCAAAGAAGCCTATTCGACAGAAGCCACAAGAGACGCCTTCCACGCCGGCGCGACACATACACTGGCTGGTGACTGGGTGGCACGCCACTGAAGAGGAGCCAATGGGATTGCAGTTGCATCTGATGAGGAGATTATAGAAATAGAATTATAGAAAATAAACAGTAGAATTATGGAAATACAGTGTGAACTCCTGTGTTAGATACATTACATTTATTTGGTCCAAAATCCTCTTCAGTTTTGGGTAAATCTAATGTATCCACAGGATAAATCTTGTCCTCTGGGGAGATATGATCTAGAAACAGAGAACTTACCTCTCGCAGCCTATTCCAGGCTGCAGGTTGAAGAAGCCAACCTCGCAGTGACCACAGTCTCTTCCTGTCACATGACTAAGGCACTGACAACTTCCTGTTTGGGGGTGACAGTCCTCCAATGGTCCGGAAGTCCCTGCAGGACTACAGCTGCAAGCTAGACAACAAACAACCACATCATAACCAACCACAGTGACACTCCATGAATGATAGAAAAGTACATACAGTAATCAGTGCCAGAAAACATCCGAATTAAACAGTTACTAAAATCATGTCCCCCTCACGTTTGCACTTTTGGTCCGTGGGCCCGCGACTGAGGGCGTCTCCATAGAAACCCTGTTGGCATCGTTGGCAGCGGTCTCCTTCGGTGTGGCCCAGGCATTTCAGGCAGAGCCCTGTCACATGATCACACACGCCTAACGCGTTGAGGTCCACGTTGCCGTGGCAATTGCAGCGCTCACACGGCCGAACCGGCCCAGAGCGGCCCAGTGGGTCACCGTAGAAACCGTCTTCGCACATCTCGCAGCGGGTGCCTGTGGGGGTTGGGGAAGGGGTTGGGAGAGGCGGGGTGGAGGTAGAGTCGTTGATAAGATCAATTATCGGGGGTAGAAGTGGGGGGGGTGGGGGGGGGAGATGAGACTCTTGAATACAACGGGTTGAGGGCGTGGAGGAGGGGGTGGGATGTTGGATCAGACCAAATCATTACCCAGATGGACGGAAACACGGACCCGTTGTTGAATCA